>NC_092849.1:876972-1176972 GCF_039878825.1 Excalfactoria chinensis
TGTGAGTCCTTCCCATAGGGGGGTAAACATTCCAAGTGGATGTTAGGCACATTTCTCTGCAATTTTAGTGTTATTTCTCTTTCCCCTTTCTTATTTTTTTTCTTCGCAGTGCCCCCACAGAGAGCTCACAGCCTTGGGGGACAAAAAGCAAAAGGAGGGAGAGGAAACCTGCAGCCAAACTTAACACCATTCAGCCATCACTGAAACCCTCCAATTTAGATTTAGAATCAGGAAGGCTTGATGTCCAATGTGCTATGTGGGTTTCTGGGGCTGGTAGGGGGATGCTGAAACACTGAGCAGGGAACCCTCCCTGCTCATTTCCTCCCAGATTTGCCCATCCAACCACACTTCTCTTGAAAGAGGCAGATTTCTGGGCCCTCCCTGGACAATAAGAGTCCAATCCTGTTCCCTGCATAGCAAGGATTTGCCATCGTTTTGCATTAGCCTTGCATGATCTCGGTATTTATTTTTGCTAATATGACACAATTAAAGGGTAATCGTATCTGTACCTTTCATATCATGTCAGGCAAAATGAACACTGTTAGAAGGATGATGCTAATGTGACACGATAGGACACAGTTAACGCGATGAACCATTCCGATTGAGTTAACTCAGGGATGCAGGGGAGGGGGATGCTGGTGATGCTGGTCCCTGCTGCTCCCCATTGGAGCTGGTGCATCCCAACACTCTACAGGCAGTTGGGAAGGGACCACTATGGGGATGGAAGGAGAAAAACTGGCACTGTGAGATGGTTCACACCTGGCTGGCTGCTTCTTCTCACGCTGCCCAATCTCTGCTTGCAGCATCCCCAACACTTTGTACGCTAAGGAGCCCTCTCCATCTACAGCTTTGAGGCATGGTGGCCAAACTTGGGGGAAATAATTAACAATTATTTCACAGGAGAAGGTTCCAGCTGGAGCAGTATCTGGTGGTTGAACATATATCTACCAAAGGATTGTTATTTAAGCAATAACCCTTGAGAAATTGGTCGTTACCAGCATTAAACGACTCAGCCCATTGCCAAGGATGGTTAACGCTCTAATAAACTGGTCATTAACTGCAGTAACAATGAATTTCGAGGGGATTATTGCTATTATAAACCTTAATCAATGGTTTATAACAGCAATAATGTGGTCCTTTCTTTTAATGGTAAGTAGTGCGGCATGAGCAGCCTGCTTGGAAATATTTTCGGCCTGGCTGATAAGACAAAAGCGGGCGTTGGGAACTCTCCAACTCTGAACCCTTTTGGGGAGGAAGAAAAGGCTCAAGGAGGTCATACAGAGAGGTGGGATGAGGTGGGAGGGGATAGGATGGGGATAGGGATGAGACAGTATAGGATGGGGTGCAATGGGATGGGGATGAGATGAGACGGGATGGGATGGAGTGGGAGAGCAATGGCCTTTTATTAGCTGCTTATCTACAGTGTGAAACAGCTGAGAAACAGGAAGGGCTGATACTCAAGCTGAGGTAGTAGTGCCAAGGCCCTAGTTTCTGTGAGCAGGCAGGGAAGAGGCCAGCAACGGAGACAGAAGAGCCCCTGTCCTGGCCTTGGGACCTGCAGACCTCTGTGCAGATGGACAGGGAGCAGCCCTGGCACACTCCATTCATGCTCTGCATCCCTTAGGAAATAACCCACAGCACTATAACAAGGGAGCAGCCTGGAATCAGTGTCCTTCCAGGTGGCTTAAGGAAGCATCCCTCATCCTGAGCAAGCGGAGCTGAACCGAAGTCTGCAGCTCAGAGGACTGCACGCTCTGTGCTCCCCACAATCCCTGGCTGACTCAGGGCTCAGCTCTGCACCAGGCTGGGGAATTATCCCTGCTCCTGCTGCATGAAGTTGGCCTTCAAGCTGGGACTCCCGGGGGAGCTTAAGCTGCACAGCCTAGCCAAGGAGTGAGTGGTAATCACACCCCGACTTCTGCAGAGATTTTCTCCCTCCTTTGCTTGAGGTTTTGATGGATCCTCAGAGCAGGTGCTCAATCCCCGCCCTTATCCCTGTGCTCCTGTTTGCCTTGTAATGTGTGAGCCAGGGCAAAGCCATGGGGGCTTTGGGGCTCTGCTTGGCTCAGGGCATGTCCTACCTACCTTCTGCATGATGCTCTCCTCCCCTAGATGTCCACATCCCCTGCTGCTGGATGGTGACACTTCTGTCTCCACTTTCTTTTAATTTTTTTTGATAGAGGGCTGCAATGGAATAAATTGGAAAGTTTACTTCATGTAGCATGGAAATAAAAAAGCTCATTCAGAAAGTTAATGATTTATTTTATAGTTTCATTATCAGGGTCACATTACTCAATAGCATTTCAAACATGTCATTTGTACAAACTATGGTAATTAAAATTTATAACGTACTTCATCAGCGGCATATGAATCTTTTAGCCAGCACTCTGCTGTCATATAAACAGTGTAATTTCAGCTGCAATTCACCCTTTATTGGCTCTCATTTGTGATTTAACAGCCATCAATGACTGTGCTATAAAGAATAAATTAACCATCCGTAAACCTTATGATGACAGGGACAGTCAAACAGACTTAAGCTGCCTCCACCAGCTCTGGTTAGCCAACAGCCATCATGCACAGGAGGTGCCAGGCATGAGGTGCTGAGGGTGCTCATGGCACCCCCGGTGCTCCCAGTGCTCCTAGTGGCCCTGGTACAATCAGTGCTCATGATGCTTTGTGTACTCTCATTGCTCCTGGTGTCCCCAGTGCTCCCATTGCTCCTGGTGTCCTTGGTGTCCCCAATGCTCCCAGCACTCCCCATGGCCGGCCCCATGCAGGCAGCACCAACCCAAACCCCAGCAGCTCCAGCCCCAGGCTCCAGCTTTATGGATTTGAGAGCAAAATCTACCACGAGCCATTTCTTAATCGAGGGCTCCTCGCAGCCGGCAATTATCCGGCAGCTTATTTGCGCCCATCTTCTGCAGAGGGAGCAATACGTTTTAATGGGATCCCTCCTATGCTTAGAGCTGACACTGTACAAAGCTAATAAATGATATGGATTGGATTTGTTACTGAGACATCTCCAAGGAGCCTGGGTCATACAGGCCAATAAAATTGGCCTCATAAATTTACCCTGACACACAGGATTACTCCAGCATTGCTGAGGTCACCTTCTCCCACTGATTTATTGCCGGCCCATGGGTTAATAATACTGTTTACGGGGCGGTTGTTTTCCCCTACACGTAGCAGATATTAATCAGTGCATCCCGGCCTTTTCGGTGCGCCGTGGGCGGGTGCAGTGCTGGGGGACACAGGATGAGGACGTGGTAGTGAGGGCAGGAGTGATTGATTTTCCTGGCTAGACTTTTTGTGGCCACAAAACCTTCCAAAGTCCATCGGGGGAGGGTGGGGGGGAAAGAGACAGATCCCTGCAGCAGGACCCTGCAGGAGGGATTCGACATTCAGAGCTTTAGCTCCTGCCCAGACTGCACAGTGCCTCAGTGCCCATCCAGGTGTGCAGGACAGCAGTTTGCCTGAGGCTGAGATGCAGCCATGCAGCCACTGGCAGCCATGCCAGCAGTCTTTTCCAGAGTGCACCAAAGACAGAGCAGTTTCTCAGCCTTCACAGCTCTCAGGTGAAGCACTGCTCTACCAGCACTTGCTCTGCAGGATCTCACACCCGGAGAAGCTCAGATTTCCCCCAGGTCAAAGCAAGGGCAGTCCCTGCAGCAGCTGTAGCCTCATGTCTGCAGGTATCCAATGGCCTGTGCTCCTCTTCCATGCCACTTAATCCCCCTTTGATGGCATAAATAGTGCCAGGCACTAGGAAGAGCTGCTGGGGGATAGCATCCCCAATGTGCTTCTGCCCAAGACAGGTAAAACCTCCCCTTCCCAGGCCCTGCTTTTCCCTCTCCATAAGAGAACTTTGTGCATCCTAATTCACTTAAAAGGGAAGAGGGGAGCAGAAGGCAAGTGGAGTGGCCCTGGACGCCCTGCAGAGCAACAGGGGACATAATGACAGCGTGTGTCCATCTGTCCAAGTGTCTGCATGCCCATCATCTGACCATGTGTCCATGTGTCCATCTGTCTACGTGTCCATGTGTCTGTCTGCCCGTCATCTGTTCATCTGTCCATGAGTCTGTGCACCCCTGTGTTCGTCTGCCCATTCATCCATGTGCTTGTCTGTCCATGTGTCTGTCAATCTGCCCATTTATCCACATATCCATGTGTCCACATGTCTGTCTGTCCTTGTGTCCATGTGTCCAATCATCCATCCCCATGCAGTGACGTCCCCGGAGCGCTCCGTCCCCATCCCCACGTGCTTTCCCTACAGCCAGCCCTGCTCCTGCTGCTTCGTGTTCTCCTCCTTCTGCCCTAATCGGAGGGGACAGGTGAGATGTGCTTCAAAACACTGTAATCATATTTTAAATGGAAATGAAACGTGCGAATTAAATGTAGATTATGGCAGAATGGGAGGACAATCACCATTAGTTAAGGTCTGACACCTATTTTTGCAGACCTTTCCTAAATGCCACAACTTGTTTCTCCACACTCGTGACGAGGACGTGTAATTACGTGGCAGCTGCTCCCCCAGCCAGGGCACTCCCAGCAGTGAAGGACCACGTGCAGCTCTATGGAATTACAGAGCGGCACTGATATTTTTATTCGGGGAGCCATGAAAATAAACCTTGGTGTTTTCTCCCTGAAAAGGTGAGGCGGTAATACAAAGGGACGTTTTTATAGAGTCAATTTATTTAAGGGTTCCCCCATTTGCTTTTAGATTGGAAAAATATGTGCCCTGTCAATGAGCCAAATTTTCTTCTTTATCCTCCATCTCATCCCCACTCCTCTGAGCCACCGTGGCTCCCTTGCCATGAGGCTGCTGGCAGTGCCAGCTGAGTTCTCACCGTGGAAGCACCCATGGCACATGTGGCACCTATGGTGCCTAAAACGGGCAGAGACAGCCCATGTTCTTGGGTGACATTTGGGAAAATGGAGAATCTCTGTCATGAGGAAACTGAAAGCCAAGGGCTGATGTCATCTGTTGGTCATACCTACAACCTCTGGGCCATTTTTGTTTTGGTTACCTGAGTACCATACAGTAAATAGCCAAATGAAAATGATAGACCTGACACCCTGAGCACATTGACCGGGACATTTTGCTCAGATGTATGAGTTCGTTAAGGTTGAAAAAGACCCCAAGTCCAACCCCAAGTCATTGCACAGTGCCCACACACCATATCCCTCTTTGCCACATCTCCATGGTTCATGCACATCTACAGAGATGGTGACACCACCCTTGGCAGCCTATTCCAGTGCTCACTGCTCTGAGAAGAAATTTTTACTGATATCCAACCTGAATGATGATGAAACACCCATCTGAATGCACTGCAAATGTCCTCTTCCACACCTGCAGACACTCAGCCACACTCCAGCAGCAGCAAGAACCACATTTTCTGCCTTTTTTCCCTTCCCCTTTTCAAAGAAGAGGGATATTTGTGCTTAATTTCTTGAAATATTGGACCGGGGAGAAATGGAAATAGATCATCCCACATTGGGATAATCACAGCATTTAATTCTGGTTTCAATAGTTCTTAGCATTACATATATATGGTACATTGAAACAAAATGTGTTTTGAAATGGAAAAAAACCTCTATGCCATTTAATTCCTAAAAGGTCAACTGAAATGCTTTGGCCTTATCGAAACGATTTTCTCCTTTGATTTTTCTTTCCAAATGCAATTTCATCAAAATCAGTGCATTTCCACAAATGTTTCACCTTTGGTGAAATGGCATCCTCTGCCTGGGAAGGGACTCATGTGGGGCAGTTGGATGAGATGTGTGGTGATGGACACCATCCCATTCCCATCAGCTGACCTCACTGCTTGGCCCTGTGCTGTATCCTCCCCATGCAAGAGCGCTGAGAGCATCCGGAGCCTTCCTGCCTGTTTGCACAAAGCTTGCAGCATTGTCAGAAAGGAAAGGGTACCATCTGGTTAGCCCTTGTTTACTGCACACCCTGCCAGTTTGAGCTTATTAATCATATTTACCCAAGTATCTTAATTACTCCCTGTCTAGCGACTTGCCTTGCACTCAGCTGTTGACCCGCTCCCCTCCCCTCTCCCTCACTCTTCTTTTTCCCCGTTGCTTTTGTAATTCTTTTCTATCATTAATCACAGGAGTGGGGTGGGCAGAGGAATCCGTGGTTGCAGCTCACTGCCACCCTCAGCACAGCAGGGGACACCTGCACCCATGAGGGCCATGAGGTTGCTGCATGGGGATGGGTATATAGGGCCAGGTGCATGGGGTTAGGTGCATGGTGATACATGGGGATGGGTGAATGGGGGAGCGTGGGGGAGGATGGGTTTGGGTGCATGGTGGTGCACAGGAATGGGTGAATGGGAGGGCATGGGGTCAGGTTCTGTCCCCACCTTGCTGCCTGGGATGGTGGCAGGCAGACACCATTACCGCCTGTAATTTGTTGATCCAGGCTCTCCTGGAGCTCCAGCACGAGAGTGGCACCGTTTTCTTTACGACCTCATAAAGTCACAGCCGAGAGGCCGATTTGGAAAACAAACTGCCTCAGGTTGACAGATAATTAGATACAGGGGACATATTATACGCCTTTGCATATAAATGCGCATCGAAGCACATTGGTTCATCAGAAGTTGAGGCTGCGGGAGGAGCGGGGAGCCCGGCACATCAGGATCTACGCCCCGATGCTACTGGCTCTGTTTTATGGCTGCTCCATTCCCACTTGGTGGTGGCTGGGAGGTTGGCTTTGCTCAAGGCTCCATCCCTGCAGCCACGTGAGCTCCCCGCATCCTGCGAAGCTGCTGCCTGCACTGGGGGTTTAGTGCAGTGGGGAGGAGTGGCTGAGCGGGGATTCATTGCCACCATCTCTATCTCGGTGTTCCTATATCACGGCCAAACCTTGCTCTTCCCGCCAGCAAGCCTGCTGAGAACAGCGGAGCAATTCAGAGATGCCACAGCCCCTGTATTTATATGGCAATTCAACATCACGATGCTCTGCCCGCCCCGAACCATGCCGTTCCAGGTATTAAAGAAAACCAAAACAGTTGGGGTTCCTTTTATGCTCTCCAAGATTTAAGGTGCCATTCAGACACCTTGTCAGGCTCTCAGGGCTTCTGCTTTGCCAGGAGATCAGACCTGCCCCATATTGGGGTGAGCCCTTCTTTCCTGTCCCCCTTCCCCACCATGTCCTCTATTTTTGGGGGGAGGCAGGAAATGTCAAATGAATGGCCCTATTCCCAAGGAGATTCATTATCAATCATTCTCCCCCAGAAAGAGAACATAAAAATGTGTGTGGGAAAGATAAAGCTGTCAGAAAAGGGAAAGGAATAAAAATCCAACCCTAAACCCCCAGCAGCCCCCATAGAAGGAGGTGATATAAATACAGCTGCTGTCACTTTGATGAATTAGATCTTTTGTTAATTAGGATACATGGATGTACGAGCTGTCTGAGCGGACAGACCTCTCCTTCCCCTCCTCAGCCTAAGGGTGCTGGTGGCCTCGCAATGCTGCATTGGCAGTTCTGCAAACAACCAGAGTCTGGGTGCATCCCTGGGTGGCACAGGGCTATCCCCTTTGGTGGGGATGTGGCAGAATGGCACAGCTGGCACAGCCGCAGCTGCCCTCACCCAAACAAGCCCTGGTTCCCCCATGGCACTGCAAAGGGGACTCAGACCTGCTTGGCATCCCCTCCCCATGCCTATGGCAAACTGGGACCCTCTGTCCCGGCTCAGTTGGTCACAGCCTTCAGCTCTCCATACCTCTCAGCGGCCCCTGGCTCTGCGGTCTCCTCCACGCCATCCCCCTTCACCAGAGCACCAATGAGTGCGAGGGAGGGAGGGGAGAAAAAGTGCTGTGCTGTGTGGATTATTGTGTGTTTGTCATCTGGAGTGGTATAAGCTGTAGGTACAGCATCTCCCAGCGGTGATTTATGGCCGCTGTCAGGCGGCACCAGCGCTTTGTCTGCTGTAGCGTGGAGGATGAATGCCGCGCTGTCAGCACGGGCAGGGCAGTCTTTCTCTCGCTCTGCTCCGTGTGCTCGCTCCCCATTTCACGCCGCTGAACATAAACAATCTTTTGTAAACCTGACAGTCACACTTGCTTCTTTGGAAACATAATGCAGGAATGGATGACTCGGCTTTCATCGCCCCATTTCCTGGGCTGCGCAGGAGGGAAGATGGCAAAGGGAAGACCTCAGAGTGATTCTCAAAAAGCAGAAAGCCAGGAGCAGCATAGAACTGGGATCAAAGCCTTCTCCATGATGGGTTCCCGCATGCCTAGAGATGAAATTTGCCACAGGGACACTGAGCAGCGTAGCAGGTGGATGGGCTTGGCCAGAGCCAAGGGGACCTGAGCAAGGGTAGACCATACTCATCAGCAGGTCATGGGGCTGAAGCTCCTCATCCGTCTGGAAGCAGAGCTGAAATCAAGGAGAAGCTTTGATGGCTTCCATGGTCCTTTCCTCCTCAGCCCTCCACATGACTTTGGAAGCAGGACTGCCAGGTTTCGGGCACGGCAGAAGGGGGGAATGGCTCGCCAGTGCTTTGCTGTTTCCTTTTCCAGATGGTTTGCTTTGGAAGTTCCTCCGTGTGAGTCCTGAACATCTGCTGGGGAGGAGCAGCTTGGTATAAATGCAGAGAGATTGCTGGAAGGGCTCATTTGGGGAGGTGCACAGCTCCCAGTTCCAACTGCAGCCTAGTGGCAAGGTCTTTGTCCCCATCTTGTCCTCGTTCCTTTCCCTGTCCCTGTTCCTGTCCCTGTCCCTGTCCTTGTCCTTGTCCCATGGGCCAAGGGCATATGGGCTCCCCATGACCTGGCTCTAGAAAACCCACAGCTGCACCTCAAGCGGGTCTGTGATGGGCCACAGCTCTGTCAAGGATCCTAAGAGCTTACAAAATGCACTTTTAAATACATATATATATATATACATATATGTATTTGCATAAATCTGAATGGCAAACGAGATGCTGTCTTCCAACTTGTCCTTTCCCATGGGTTTTAAAGCAATTATTTACATGTGTGAGCACAATCATTAGGGTGTTCCAGTGCCAGCACCACCTCTGTGCCTTTAGCTGAGAGCGGCTGGAGCTGTGGCATGCAGGAAGCAAAGAAAATGTGAGTAACCGGGTCATGGGGGTGGGAGGAGGAATCTTTCCTGGCATTGTGGGGGATGCAGTGCTGCCATGGCCCCATGGTGAGTGCCGGCTGTGTGTCAGGAGCTCCTGTGGCCACAGCCCTGCGCCAGCACCAACAGCCCATCACCCACCTCCAAGAGGGAAATTGTGACAGCAGATGACGTATAAGGAAAAAAGGGAAAAAAGGAAGAAAGGCCAAAGGCTGGTAAAAGCTGAGGGATCTCCTGCTCCACGTCACTGTCTCTTGGTGCACCATCATTATGAAGAGTGCTGGTTTTGGGCAGGTGTTGTGTTTGATTGAAAGTTCATTTAGAGCTTCCAAGAATTTGCATTACTGCCCCTTACAAACAATCTCTCATAATTCTATGTAAGACAAAACCCAGTGATCTTATGGAAAGCAAAATGCTTGCAGAGAAATGAAACTGAGTGATGGCTTTGGGAGTCACACTACAGATCCAACATGCTGTTGTCTGATGACCTTTTACAACAAAATGTGTATGGTAACTTCTGCCAAGCCAAGGCATCACTGATATTTGGGCTCTGCAATGCATTGCACTGCTGCTCTGAAGGAACTTCCAAGGAAAAACACACTGGGAAAAACTTGGAGAATGGTGTAGGCTCTTCCACCTCATTTGACCTCCTTTTTCCTTCCCAGAATGAAGATAGAAATCAGACTGGAAAAGCTGAGGGAAGAGGAAAAAAGAGCTACATATAAGAAAAGCATTTCCCTGAAATACAACTTGATGTAAAATCTATTAAATGCTGGGCCCAACTCAGTGTAGAACCCAACTTAATGTAGAACCTGCTCAGTGTAGAACCCAACTCAATGCAAAATCAACTCAATTCAGAGTCCAACTCAGCATAAAATCCACACGATGTAGAGCCCAAGTTGATGTAGAACCCAACTTGATGTAGAACCTGCTCGATGTAGAGCAAACAGCCCTTCTCCATCCCTGGCAAGACTGGTAGAAGTGCCCGAAGCTCTATACACATATGGTGGGCTTTGGCATACAAATGCCTTGGAGACAACTGGCAGCTACCAGAACCACAAAGCAATCGCTGCGGCCCACCATCTTATTCACAGTACAAGACACCAAGCTTGCCTGCAGCACATCCTGCACAATGGGAGCAGTGCTTGGATACCCAATGCGCTCTGAGTGCTGCATCCCAGCCTGGCAAGTTCCCTTCTGCCTCTCATGTTTCTGGTGCTGAGGTCACCTTGGTTGGCCTAGCAAATGGAGCCCATGTGGAAATCTGAATATTGGACATAGGAGGACTTCCAATTGCATGTGCATAGCTGAGTTTCAGGACCTTCCAACTGCACCAAGAAGTGCCTTCAACTCTCAGCTGAACTCTGCACTCTTAGCTGATGGCTACTTCTAAGGAGCCTTATTGCTGCTCCCCTGTGCTAAACAACCCTCCTAAGCACCCATCCAGCTGGCACTGCCTCTCCCCATCCCACTGGGCTGAGCACTCTTCTTTCCATGGGAAGCATTGATTATTTCCTCCTGCAGCTGCACTTGCTGCACACAGGAGTTATGGGTCTGTCCACACCTGTGAGAGAAACATTATCCTCAGCCTTCAAGGGTGAAGCATCCTATATTTAGTTGGACTAAATAATGATTCTTCTCTATCTTTCATATCAGAATTTAAGAGCACCCTGGAGCTACAAAGTTTATTAGAACCCATAAGAAGAACTGTACCATAAACGGGACAACCGCGGCCATAAAGCTGCACCTTGAAGATGTAACAAATCCTGGGGTGCTGAAGTAGGACACGGTCTTGTCTCAGTCAGCAGAAAGGGAAAGAAAAAAAGGGAAAGGAAAGAAAGAAGAAATGCCAACTTAAGCAGAAAAGGGGCCTGGAAATATAGAGGAGAAGAAAGGAAAAATAATAATAATAATAATAATAAAGAAAAGCACGCGGCTTGCATTGCCTGCTCATGGCAGGAGCCCTGGGATGGGCACCCACACAATAAAACTTGGCTAGGGTTAATGGGGAGAAAGGGAGAAAGGGGCGAGAGAGAAAGAGAGAGGGGGAGAGGAAGTGGAGAGTGCTATGGGTTGAGAGAGTGAGGGAGGAATGGGGGCATTCCGTGATGCCTCTCCCCTGTTGGCATTTTGTTCTTTGAATATCTGCTTTATCTCATCATCACTTCTTTACCGTCTGTTTCCTGTCCAAACCTATGGGCTCTGAGTGAATGCTCCTGTAGGCATTGCAGCTCAGTGCTGCCCTTGAGCACCAAAGAGAGCCCCATCCTGCCCTGCAGCCCTGCTGTCACACTGCTTTACTGCACTGCCGTCAGATGGACTCCCTGACAGAGGGCTCTTTTATAACTAATGGAGTTTTATTTTGGAGAGGGGAAAAAATGGAGAGCTAAGTGGGAAAGGGGAGAGAGAGAGGAACAAACCACACATCTTTTTACATAGGATCCACAGTTAATTCTTAATTAGAACTGACAGATGCTTCTCCCATAATCCTATTCCCAACATGTTCTGTTTGCTTTGTTTGGCGCTGCGTGATACATGGTGGCATCGTAATGACCTTTCGCAGCTCGTCCTGGAAGTGTTATTGGCACTCCAATGATTTATTGCATGTTCCAGTTGATTACTGGGCCATTTGTCAACATTTTTTTTCCCCTTCTCTCCATAAACCTGTCTCCTGTGTCACCGACATTCGTGAGCATGAAAATTTAAACAAATAGCACCCAGCCCTGCTGCTGCTGCAGCTCCAGCAGTGGGAGAGCAGCATCCAGTGATCCCTGCTCCTGCTCAGTCTATTATTGGCATTTTGGTGCTGCTTCTGGGAATGAGGGAAAGTCTATGTTGGAATGAACCACCAAAATAATGATCCTTGCAACTGCTGCCTGAGGACAGGCTCTCCAATTAGCATTGCGGATTTCACGAGGGTGGACAGAGATAGAACAAGGGGGAATGGTTTTAAACTGAGACAGGGGAGGTTTAGGTTGGATCTTAGGAGGAAGTTCTTCACCCACAGGGTGGTGATGCACTGGAACAGGTTGCCCAAGGAGGCTGTGGATGCCCCATCCCTGCAGGCATTCAAGGCCAGGCTGGATGTGGCTCTGGGCAACCTAGGCTGGTGGTTGATGACCCTGCACATAGCAGGGGGTTGGAACGAGATGAGCATTGTGGGCCTTTTCAACCCAGGCCATTCTATGGTTCTATGATTCGATTCACGTAGTAGAGAGAGGAGGAGGAATGGGGAGGTTGTGTGAGCCCCCAAAGCCATCAGTGCTACTCAAAGTGGTACATTTAGGGCTGGGGTGGGGTGTTAGATGGATGGATCACACTCCCAAAGACAAATACGCAGTTCTTACAGCCTGAACAGGGCCAGCTGCTCCCTACCAACAAAGCCCTATCCCCCTGAATGGTGCCATAATGGGGAGCACCCAGATGGGGATGCAGTGGCTGCTGCAGTGGCCTGGAGAATCTGCACTGCACTTCGAGGAATCATTTCCAGGCCGCCTGTATAAATCACCGCTCCTCACTGCAGTAAAGGCAAGGCATTGTTTCACTGCGGTGACATCAATGCAGGCCACATAAATTATTTTTTATTAAGTGTGCAGTGCCCTGTAAAAATACACACACAATCTGAGGGTACTGCAGAGCGAATGCAGGAGCACGGCCAGCTCTGTGCGAGGGAATGGGATGGGAGAGGAAATGCTGGGGTGGGAGTGGGGTGGTTGGGTCTTTTTCCAGTTCCAGCTCGGATCGGCATGTAATGTATGGCTTAATTTCCTCTCAAATTAGACACTTGATAAAAAAAGTTATTATATCTGTCAAGTTGCCAGTGCTTTTTATGAGTGTGATAAACTAAGAACCACTGCTTTACAAACCTTGATAGGATGTTTCAGTACCTGGAAAACAATTTTATTGCAGCCTGGACTACTAACAAATTGCAAATACTGATTAAGCCATAAAGTTACAACAACATTAAAAAATAATGAGAGATTATTGCACGGGGGGAAGGCTCTCAGCAATGGATGCAGCCGTCCGCTCTGGGCTGCAGATGAAATGCATGGTATGTTCACCCCACTAGAGTAAGTGTAGGGCTGAGGGGTCCTGATGGTTCCTTGCCTGTAACATTGAGGTAAGCACATCACAGTTCAGCATCAGGCTGCTCAGGGGCTGCCCAGACCCCCAGATCTATGCTGGGAGGCACATCTGCCTTTTCCAGTCAGAACAGGAAGACCAGGGCATGGTGCAAATCTTGGGTACCTTCTCTACTGTACTCTGAATTAAATGTGCCCAAGAATCAGCACTGCTCACCAGCACCAGGTAAAGGAGGAGACCCATATTTCAGCCCCAGTCTGAGCCACGGGGAACTGATTTCCATCTCTCATTAGTAACTGGGCCACTTGGAGGCCAATGACAATAGGAACTACAGAAGGGACATCACAAGGACAACACAATCGCCTCCCAGCTCTCCTGCTTGGTCTGCCCTTCCAGAGCAGAATTGTTCCAAAGTGGGGCATTCCAAACACCTGTGTGTCACACCTGACCCTGGCTCCATCCACCTGCACCCTACAAGGATGGATGACGTGCTTCACAAATACCTGAAGAAGAGCAGCGGAGGGCAACTGTATCAGGAAACCTCTCCAAATCCAAGGTGATATTCACCCTTCTTCTCCTCCCTGCTGTCTGCTGAGCTCTGCTGGCTATGCAGGTGCTCAGCTGGGCACACACCTGCCCTATCCTCCTACTCTGAAGAGCAAACTTGCCTTGCAGCCCTTCCTCCCCACGCTATACTCAGGGCTTTACTCAGTCACCGAATGGCTGACCTAATGGTGCTGCAATTAAAGCCGTGTAGGGTTATTGCTACACTGGAGCTGCTGCTGAGGCCGCACACAGCTCTGTGTCCCTGCAAGTCCCATACCTGCTTTGCAGCCCCTGTGTGCACAGCCTGCAGTCAGCCCTCGGGTCACACCGCCCCACATTCTGTCTCACACATCCCAGAGGTGAGCGTAGCTCTGAGTGGCGCCCGATGGAAGCAGCACTGCTTGCGAGCGTGATCTAACGGCGTTTCCTTATGCACACACAGAACTGGCATTTTGCTAGATTTAGGGAAGTAAGCAAGACGTATTTGTCTGCGGAGGCTTTGCACCTTCGGCAATTATGTCTGCAGTCTGGAAAACAACAGCAGCGGGGTTGCAGCGGGGAGGGAAAGAAAAAATTCTATCATGTCAGAATAATGAGATCTGTGATTTCAGCACTTACTGGGTCAGAGACGCACGCAGTGTGTTATCTGTAATGCTTTCCTCTGACATTCAGGTAAATTGCATTTATGCAGAGGACATCAGGCGGTGGTGTGGGGACTTGGCCAGTCCCTGTGGGATGCTCCGGGGGGTGCTGGGGCAGCTCCCATCCATCTGCAGCACCAGGGGTGCAGGGATGCAGCTGCACGGAGAGCATCACCGTACGCTGAGCCCTGCAGCACTGCTCCTCCCTTGAAGATAAGTTGTGGTGGGAGTTCACCATGGCCAATCTCACTGAGCAACGTGTCATGCACCTGCAGAGCTTTCCCAAGGAGATAGAACAGTGCTTTCTCCTAACCTGCACTTTGCTTCTCCCCCACATCCCTCATTGCCTGGGGTTTCCTTACAGCTTTTTCTTTTCCACCACTCCTTTCTGTCTTTCCAGCAGAGGAAGAAAACTGCGCACAGACCACAGAGCCCTTCTTTTCCAGCCCATAGATTGAAATACCGCCTGCGCCCGTCCCGGGACCAAACCTCCCACTGCGGGAGCGGCCGCTGCAGCTCTGGGCCAGCCCTGCTCTCTGCCAGCAGCTCCTATATTTACAGCTTTCCTTCAGGGCTTGCATTACAGGATCTGGAGTTTGTCTTGGAGCCGCTCTGCCCCAGGCAGTGCTGGGGGGAACCCAGAACCAGCACTGCCCACTGCAGCCCATTCCCCACAACTGCTTTGTACCTTGATGGGATCGACCCGCAGCGATACAAAGCGCTCTCCTCCCATCCGACTGCTGATCTTTTGGGCAATTATTTGGAAGTAATGAAAGTGAATGCATGACATTTAAAAAAAGAAACTCCGCTGTCAGCAGGAAAGCTGCCACATTCCTCCCGCACCTCGGAGAATACGCTTAGCTTGAAATAATGTTCATTTTAGCAGAGTTGTAAATTACAAGTGTGTTGGGGTCTTGTGGGATTTATTACCATTTGGAAGGAGGTTATAGGGCCTCGCGCTGTTGCTGCTGCATCTGGTGCACGGTACAGAGCAGCCACAGAGCAAAATTTGGAGGCAAAAGAAAGCACCTTTTATAGCCCCTCTCGGGTGGCTTGTATCGCTCGCATTACACATGCACACACACCACCTCCAGCACTACACAGGAAGGATTTCACAATCCCTTTTCCCGGTTGCCTGCTGTAATTGATCTGCTGTTATTAATGCTGACCAGGAGAACTCGCCGGGCACGGCGGCACAGAGCGTGGCACAGAGCCCCCAACCGCGGTGCGGGGCCACGTCCTCAGGGATGGCCTCACGGGTCTGTGCTCGTGTTTTCCATTGCAGGTGTTTCATAAAACGCAGCCCCGGCCCTGGCAGGAAACAATAAGCTTGAGCTTCCTCTGCACGGACTGAAGGGATTTCTCCCTCCCTTTTGGCAGGGCTGAGGCTCTGCTAATGGAACGTGAATGTTCCTCAATCTTGACCCGCCTGTCTTCAGTCTGTAAATGCTGGCGGGTCACCTTCAGTCTGTGCCATTAGTGATTAATTAATCTCAGTGTTTATTTGACCCATCCCTCTGGGTGAGGGTTTCTGCACTGAGGATGGTATGGTTCCCTTCTCTCTACCACTAGTCCTGTGGGTGCTGACCTCCAGCCATGGGATGCTGCAGGGTTGTTCCTGGTGGCACATGAGCATCATCCCACAGAGGGTTTGGTACCAGTATGGCACCGACTGCTGGGAGATCTTCAGCTCCTGGTGCTGTTCCAGTTCCCAACGAGGGCAGGGATTCTTTTACACCTCGATCTGTTTATCTCTGTGAATGCCATTAATCACGTTCTGTGCTCGGATGGCTTATAACACCACATCCATCCTCTAAGAGCTGTTATCACGCACCCCGAAGATCTGTCAGATAAATAGCCAGGTCAGATGCAGCTGCTCCAATATCCCCAAGAAATCCAATTTATCATCTCAGATGAAACCAAAGCAGTTGCCCTCTCGTTCCCCATTGGGCTGGCTGCAGTGCAGTCCCCCCAGCCCCCAGCGGGTTGGCTGCAGTGCTGTGTTTCTTGGCCCTTAGCATCTTGCTGCTGCCGCCTTCCATCTGCAGCCCCATGATAAATGGCTGCGGGGTGCCAGGTACAGTTCAACACTAAAAAATCCCAATGTGTGACTTCGGCATCTCATCACAAGTCATTAATCTAGAGGGAGGCTGGTGCCAGGAAGGGGCTCTCCATTGCTGGACCCGCTCCGTGAAGCCGATGCCAGCGGTGGGGAGGAGGGAGGGAAGGCCCCATCCATTTTCCATGAGGAGAGCTCTGGGGCTGTTAACCCTCTCTGCATCCCATGTCCATGCTGGGGAGCCTGAGGCAGGTGGCATGTGGCCCCAACAGGAGATGATGCTGTGGTGGAAGATGCAAAACTCAACTGTACTTGGATCAGAGACCAGAAACCACCAGCATTGGGTGATGCCCCAGCCCTGGGCATGGCTCCTCTAGCCCTGAGGTTCCCCCCTCTCTTCTCAGCACACACACCCTGAGCCGCGTGCCTGGTGCCAAATTGAGTTGTAGCCGTGAATTATTTAGAAGCATCAGTGGAATATTGTTGTATCAGTAACGCAGACTATCAGTTTGTGGCCTTGGGGCTGCCTCAGTTACACACTCCATCACTATTTTCTCTCATGAATAATGTAGGAGCGGAATTACTCTGCATGTAGAGAATTCATACCCTGAGAAAACAAGGTTGCTCCAAAATTAATTTTCCGTACTAAAAGAGCGACAGAAAATCAATTAATCGCATATTATTCTATACGGAGACAGAGTAAGGGAAACAGCGAAAATGGCTGTAGCTATACATCAGCAAATGCTGTATTGGCAGAGTGCTTTGCAGGGCTGTGAGTTACTGCCTTCTCTGAGCGAGGGGAATATATTCTGCCCCAGAGAGCCCTCCAGTGCTGGGATGGGCTGATGGCAGCCCCATACGGCCCCCACTGCCATGGGTGAAACCATGAAGTGCTGAGCCCACCTGGTTCTGCTCCTCTGGTCCTCCTGCAGACCCCATGAGCAGCATAGGGATGCTGTAACCACACTGTGACCCACGTCCATCCCATTGCCTCCTCAGCAGTCATGGGCTTAACAAATGGCATCGTAATGAAGGGACAAGAAATGATGAGGCCAACCTCAAAAGATCGCAAAGCATTGACAGCATCGTCAGGAATAGGACTCAGAGCCAATGTAATGAAGACTCGGGCTGTTTTTCTCACAGCAAATTGTTTTCCCCGAGCACCCAGCTCCTCTGTTATCTCTCAGCACTGCTACGTTTCGAGGGTCATCACACAGTGCAGATCATTATTCCAGCAAAGAAAGCAGCGGCTTTCAAAGTGTTCACAACAACAACAGCTGCAGCTGTGATGGCATTTACAAGTTCCAGCCTTGGCATTATTAGCCAGGATGGTTTCTAGGCTGAATTTATGTGTTTTTTTTCTTTTTTTTTTAAGTGCTGTTAACAGGAACGTTTGAAGAAGCAATGACTGTTCCCTGAGCTGTGCTCGGTGAGCATTGGGATGTCCCTGCATTCTTGCCATGCTCGGGCAAAGAGCAGCCATTGCTTTGGACCCAATGCCACTTTGTCAGCGCTCCTCCAGCACTAATGCAGACACTTTGAACGCGGGATTATTCTGTCCACCCCCTTTAGACTAAATCTGCCTTGGAAAACAAATGACCCTGTTGGGCTCAAAACGCTCCCGCAGCTGACTCCATAATGAGCTGTTTATTATAGTTCCCATAAGTGAAATCCATTAAGGCTGACAGAAATGCAGCTAAAGTTTACATCCAGCATCCGTTTGAGGGGAGTTCTGGGCCTGAATTAAATTTGCCCCTTCCCTCCTCCACCCCGGCAAAGCCATACATGATTCTTAAATGAATTTTCCATCGTTATTTTCCAGTATAACGCAGAACTTTGCTGGGCCTTGGCTGATCTGGCACACCATCTGACCTGCCTGCTATGAGTCAGAGTTCTCCCCCTCCCAGTGTCAGCTTTCAGTCCTGAAAACTTGAAAGGAAGAAAGGTGGTTTAAGAATGATAATGTTCTTTAGATCTTAGTGAGTAATCTGAGGGGTTTTTTTTTAAGTGTCCTTTCAAGACTAATAGTGGTGCAATGGCGTTACGATTGCGGCTGGCTGAAAAATGGAGTTTCCATTGTGTGAGAAGTTCTGAGGTTCCTCATGAGAATGATTGTCCCAAACTTAGAAAGCCAACATCTGTCCGTGCGTTGCAGCCCAAACAATTAATCTTCTTCTGCTGTATCAATTATAATGTGACGTTAATGCAGAACAGGACCATCAAGATGAAAGATTTGGGGATTCTAAAGGCAAACTCTCTTCGTAGTTTTCAAGAAGTTAAACAAACTGAATGTTGGCATGGGGTGATAGGAATGGGGCTTAAGGAAAGATAAATGGTGATCCCGAAGGTGACATAAATGGGAGTGCTGCTGCTCAGCCATCCCAGAACCGTATCCCTGCTATTGTGTCTCCTTCCTCCATCTCTCCCTCCTCCAAATGCAGCTCCACAGCTCCAATGGGTCACCCAGTGCTGTGCTTCACCACCACATCCCCACACCATCAGCACTGCAGGGCTGCAGTCAACACAGATGAATCAAAAGGAGGTTTGATGGCCACACTTCATAAACCTAGCAGGAAAAGTGTAATTTCTGTAGAGTTGTGTGTGGTATGTGTGCGAGCAGGAGGGACTGTCTGCATTAGCATATAAATGCATTTAAAGTGAGACAAATACTGGAGGTTTTGGCAAGCAGGATACCTCTGGAATCAGAAATGTAAACTGTTTAGAAAAGGAAACGTTTTTGTTTAAATGTAAGGAGAAGGCGGCTTGGGAAGGTAAACATCCTCCCAGTGAGGCCATCGCTTTCGGAACTGGTGCTGCCCCTCTCTGTGTGCTGGAAAGGTGAATGTCACCCAGGTGGGCTTCACTGCGTTGGGAAGTTGAAGGCAGAATTAGGCCCATTCTGAAGGGCACGGTACACACTTGAGGCCATCTTGGTTTCGTGACATGGTTGTGAACAAAAATAACCTTTGTATGAAAGAATCCCATCGCAGACCTGGGTCTGAGCTCCCTGCACATGCTTTGAGCCCATGAAGCTGAATGGGCACAGCCCTGGTGCAACAACAGCGACTTTGTCCCAGCGGCTGCAATTCTGTCTGCTCATCACCAGCGTTTGTTTTGGAAACAGCTGTTAGCCCGTGCGGTAAAACATAAGATGGAAAGTGTCACAGGAATGTGGTTGTCATGTGAAACCTTTCCGAGGAATGGCAGGGAGATTTATAGTTTGCATTTGGTTTTAATTCGATGCATATGGCAGCAGATGCTGGAGATCGGGGAATGGCACTCGTGGCCAGAGTGCATTTTTCGGGGCTGGCTGTGGCCCCGCTTTTGGGATGGGAATGTGTTTCCCTGCAATGCACCCGCTCAGTGCCGGTCCTTCCTTCCTTGGCAGTTCTTTCCCAACTCTTTTCTCACTGTTCTGAGATCTGGGTACGTGGGATTAGAAATTAAATGCTTTTCCCTCCCTCCCAGCTTTGCTGTTGGGAAAAAACAAGCCAAACAAGCACAAACAAACCCAAAGCAGATGTGGCTGCGCAATGAAAGCGGAGAGCACTGTGCAACCCCATGGGAGCTCCCACGTGGCTGTGGGTTGCATGGGGCTGAGCTCATGGGAGTGGGCTGGCGGCGATGGAGGGGGCAATCAGAGCACCTCATCCACGAGGAATTGGAAAAATGCGATGTGATTCCTTCAAAAGGAAGGAGAGAGAGTGAGCAATGCAGGGAATGCCACAAGAGTCATGCAAGCAAGAGTCTGCAGCTGGCCGAGCTGGAAAACAAATGATTTTAATCAGCTGCTATTCAACCACTGTCAGCTCTGATTTACTGTGCTCTGCCAATTAAGGTCTGGGGGCGTGGGGGGTAGGAGGTGAGAAACAAAAGCACAGTGCAGGGGGACAGGATCGGCAGAACAGAGCGGGATGGGGCTCTCACACCCAGCTCCCCCCGTGTCCCAGCAGGGTGCAGGGCTGGCAGACAGTGCGCAAAGCAGGAGGGACCTCTGTGAGCCGAGGTGGTTCCCAAACACATCTTTCATCCCCGCCACTCTCACGCAAAGCAAATTGCTTCCATGAGCTGAGAACGACAGCATGACTCGAGGTCTCTTCTCCCGTCCTGAATCATGACGAATGGATTCAGCACCGACAGTTCCAGTAGGGCTGTGATACGAGCTCTCCGCAATTAATTAGTGCGGCTAAGTAGCAAGCAATGAAGAAAATTAAAAAGAAACACCGTCTTCCCATGTAGAACTATCTGGGTATTTGCACAGCTCCCAGCTCGGTGGCAGTGAGCATCCTGCAGCCTTTGATCCTGCAGCAACTTGCAGAACCATTGGCGTTGGCAACGCACTCCGGGACCCATTTGCACCGCTGTGCTCCCGGCAGAGCCGTGTCACCATGCTTTGTTCCTCGTCTTTAGCACTTTGATTTGTGTGGCTCTGCTCAGAATCTCCCTTGCAGCTTGTTGACTTATCACTCATCCCTGCGAGTTCCCATTCTCTCTTCCCCTGACAGCTTTGCCTAATGTACTTATTCATTCAATTTAAATAAATCGAACACGGGCCTATGACAGCCGATAAGTGAGTCACACAAGAACAAACAGAAAGGAAGCACTGCAAATAGTCAAATGTCAAGTAGGAATGGAAAACTGTCCCTACAGCTTCAGCGAACCTTAGATGTCTAATATTTATGGCCAATTGATGTCATTAGAAAGTAAATAAGCCCTCTTATGCTGCATTACAAAAGATTAACTGCAAGCAATGGAGTTTAAATAGCACAGATAAGTGCAGATGGAAATAAACCTGTTTAAAGCTGGAAATATTTGCTGAACCTCCTTGCTGCTTTTAAGATAATTGATCTCTGTATATCTGCATTGAATCTCCCCATAAAAGCTTTGAAACGTCTTCTGGCAGCGCCCGGCTCTTGGTGACTCACCCTCTCTGTATCGCTGTGGGGCGTATGGGGCTTTGGCATTTCTCAGCACTGGGGGGGTGGGAGTGCTGGGCCACCACCCATGGATGGGGACTCAGTGCCCGCGGCAGCACTCTCAGCTCCAGAACTGTCAGAGAAATAAATGGCCCTTCAGATATTGCACTGCACCCCAGCTGAGGATCTTTGGAAACAGCCCCGCCTGACAGATATTAATGAGTTACATTGTGCTGATAAGGAAAGCGAGGGAGAGAGCAGGAGTGCCGTGCTTGGGAGCTGTGCTCTGCAGTGCCCGCATTGATCTCTGGAGCATAGCCCTCCCCGGGCAGTGCTGGTGCTCAGGATTATGCCCTGGGTATGATATGCACAACCCTGCAGTGCTCTGCCACGTGGCCATCAGTGCTGGGGTCCCCACTGTGGGTCCCCCCAGCAGTCTGAGCACAGCTTCTCCTCCGCAGCGACGTTTATGTGATCCCACAGCACTGCTTTCAGGATGATTAATCTTTGCCTGGCTGTGTGTTTAGGCTCTCCATAAAGGCAGGTGCATGTGTTCATGCGCTGCTGCTGTCAGGGCTGTTAATGTAAGCGTCTGTTTTACAGCCCAATTGACAGCCGTATTGTTCTGGCAGGGTTACAGCTCTGACATGTGGAATCAATCTTTTTAACCTGTCAATTAATCAGAGGGCAGCTGTCAGCCCGGCTGAAAGGCCTGAAGGACAGTGCCCTTTCAATGGATTATACTGGATGCTCAGTGGAGTAAAATTGAACGCTTCAGTCTTGAGAAACTCTCACTGCATTCCGAGTGATGCTCAGAGTGTGCTGCAGGCCCTGAGCCTGGCACGATGCTGCTCAGCCATCAGGGGAACCACCACTACCCACCTCACAGCTCCCTCCTCTTCAATCAGGATTCTCACCACCACCTTCAGAGCACATGCTGGGAAGTGGACACAAATATCCCCCAGAATGGCTCAGCATGGCCAAAGACCCAGCAGCCAGCAGCCCAGAGAGGAAACAAATGTGTAACCTTGAGAATAGCTGTGTTCCCCCATCCCTTCAGCCTAATGCACTGCGGTGCTAGCTGAGCGGCCACTAATTTGATTCATATGAGAAGCTTGACCTTATTCCACCAAGTGTTTTCCAGCCTGGGTTTCTCTAACTGCTTGTTTATAGAGAGTATATGGAGCATTTTATGTTTTTTCAACTGTTTAGGAACTTGGACATTTAAGGCTGTCCCAAGAGAGCAGGGCACAAGGCACAGCCTTCCCTGGTGCCCAAGAACACTCCCCTCCTGTGGGAAAGGAGAATTTGGTGGTGGTCATGGTGAGATGAGCCCCATTGCCATCACCTTTGTTCAGCACAAAAATGGAGCTCCCTGGGTCATTTGCCTTAGGACCAGACAGTGATGGAGACACTGAGAAGCCCTTCTCAACCCTGTATAGATGGGACATGTATAAATCACCCTCATGTCTGATGGCTTTGGACAATTAGTCACAGGGTAAGGAGCGCTATCAGCAAGGGGAAAGCATGATGGTAATCAGATTGCAGGTCTGGATGCCAGTCAAACAACAATGGATGGCAAATGGCGAGGTGGGAGACAAGCACTGACCGTTGTGTCAAATGCCACTGATGAGTGGCACAGGGGGAGATGTGTGATGGGAACGGGACAGACCTTAGGAGGGCATTGGCTCCCGGACTGCTCAGAGCAGCCTCCTGTGTTCACTTGATTTATTCTCACATTGCACTGAAGGAAATAGAGAAATATTATCACCTGTTTACAACCGCCAGCCAAAGATGGAATGCCCTGCCCAAGGTCACGGCTGCAGCACCAGGTAACAGTGAGCCCCCAACCTGGGCAGGGACTGTGCAGAGGGGGCTCATGGCATTGCCCCACAGAAGGCATCAAAGGGCAGTAAGTAGTAATGGAAATACTTTCATCTCGGGTCTTGATGGAAAAAAGCAGGAAGACTGAGCACCAAACACCTCCTAATTTGCACCTGAGTCTCTTAATCAAATGGAGCTTTCAGCCCTAATCCCAAACTGTGCTTTTCAGAAAGGATTCCCAAAAGATCATTCATCAGGAGGAGCAGAAGCTCAGATAAGCCATTAACACCTTTTCTATTGATGGAGAAAAGAAGCGAGGTGACCTACTCTGCAGCTTAGCTCATGCTGTTTCCCCCCACCCCATTCCTATTCCTATCCTCATCCTCATCCCATCCCCATCCACCCCATTTGCTGGGGCTGTCAGCAATGCTGTGAGTGGGAGGAGGGCTCCTGGGGTCTCTACCACTGCAAGGGACCCAGGCTGCACACATGGGGTTCTCATTTCTGCCTCTGCCCCATGTCACCACGAGGCCCTCACAGCCCAGCCACAGCTCCCTGCTGCTGCCTGGCACAGAGCCGTACCCGAGGATAACTCAGACACCATTCATCCTCATTCCAGCCACAGGAACAGGAGGATTTTAAGGTGAAATTGTCTGATCAAAGTGAGTTTACGGAGCTCCTTTAAACAAATTTTTACAATAATAATTTCTCTGTGCAGTGTCTGCAATAAAAAGACAATAGATGAGATGGCCATAGAGCGAGCCCGGGGCCGTAAATCACCGCAGGTCCCTGCGCTGCTCTGCCAGCATCCTGCACTGCCTCGTGTGCTTTATGGTGTCATCTGCGTCCCAGCATCCCCAGAGTGAATTACAGCCTCGCAGGCAGCGGGTGGCCATCTATTATCCTACATGTAAACAGGTATTCAAATAGCAGCTTCAGAGTTCTCTCCTCGGCATTTAATCATGCCTGTAATCTAACCCCAGTCCTTGCCAAGGTCACAGCTCTGATTGCTCTTTCTCCAGCGCTGCAGGTTTCAGCCAGCAGCAGTGACAGCCTCAGACGAGCTGATTGTCCCCCAAATTAACTCTGATGCTCTTTGCAGAATAATGCAGCAGCAACGCAGTCTGATCATCAGCCTGGAGCTCGGCTGCGTGCCCATGGCTGCTGGGAGGTGAGCAGTGCCCATGGGTGGGATGGGACATCCCCAGGTGGGCTGTGATCAGGGCACATCCCATGGCCGTGGCCGCATCCTGCCTTCCTCATGCTCGGTTCTCTCCTTGGAGGGCTCTGAGCTCCCAGGCACAGGCAGTGAGGTCCCCACAAAGTGCAATTCACGACACGGTGCAGACAAATGCATCCGGATACAGCGCTGAGCTGAAGTCAGTGAGAGCTGAAGGTGCTCAGCAAAGCTTTTAAGGGATCAGGTCCTTGAAGCATGATCAATAATCAGCTCATCATCCTCCCCGCTCCACTTTCCCCCTTGCTGCCTTTCTAAAAGCAGCTGAGAAATTCCTCAGCCGCTGCCCAACTAGCAGGCAGTAAATCCACAGAATATAAAGATGATTTTCATTTCCATTGGGCTACTCTATTTTTCTCTCTAAATATTTCAGGGGAGCTCGATTCATGGCTTCTCCTTTGGCGTTAAAAGAAAATAATAATAATTTTTTATTTAAAAAGTAGAGAGCAAAGCCCCGAGCGCCGAGACCCTCCGTATTGTGTTTCAAATGGTTCCTAGCTTCATTACTAGCTCTAAGCAAGTTCTGTATACATCACCTAGTTTAATTCAGCAATATCATCAGTGTCAATGGGCATCCAGCGGCTGCCGGCTATTGGTCATCCGGACCTGACACAAACTCAATAAATACTCCATAACCCCTGACAGCCGCCAGCAGATTAGCCCGAAATGAACGATTGCCCAACCAACACCTGCTGAACCAAATCACCGCGCTGAGTGATGGGCCCGCGCCGAGCTCTGACCACAAGTGAGATCAGGGGAAGAATGATTTTGTACTTGAGGAAAAGAATTAGAGATGGTGGTGGGAGAGACTGGAGAGCCTTCGGGAGCCTCAGATCCTCCTGCTGTGCTGACTGCGAGGCTCCAACATCAGCAGCAGCTTTTCTTATTCTATATGTTATTGATGTTACCGTCGGCAATATTATTTCACATCCAACGTATTATGGCTATACATTATTATTTTAAGCTTTTTTTTTGTTTGGTGAGACTTGAACCACAGTTTAAAAAGAAGTGCTTATTTAAAAGGAGAGCTTTACAAATGGCTCTGAGGGCTGCAGGCAGGATGGGTGCTGCATCAGTGCCCTAATCTGCACCCCGTGCTGCCCGCCAGCTATGGGAGCTCCATCCGCTGTCCCAGAGGTGCTGCTGTAGGCATCCAGGGAGGGTTTCATTGAGCCCAGGGCTTGGTGAGGCACCCAGCACAGCCCTGCACATCTGGAGGAGCAGTGCCTGCTGCATCTGTTGAGCTCCTTTATTGCCTTGGGCAAACATGATGCGACCAGATCCTTAAAGTGTTCAGCTCCCAAGAAAACCAAAGCTATTATCTGCATGCTCAGTGAAGCACAGCTGATCCAGCAGGGCCACGGTCAGCTTTGGACACATGGTGCCTCTTCTTCCAGTGCCTCAGTTTCCCCTTAAGCTCATCAAGAAACGTTCCTGTCTGGCTGTGATCTTCTCCTACAAAACTAAGACTCTTTTTGGCTCAATGACTCTCCCCGTGTCATCCCAGCAGTCACTTTGCACCAGAAGAAACAATCTGCTGCAGAACCTGGAGCGACTCAGCCTTCTGATGGCGCAGACCAGACTCCCTCCCTGCTGCAGGCTGTGCTCTGGGGGTGGCTGCAGACCCCTGTCCACCCCTGCAGTGTGCCCCTGCCTGGCCCCAAGCACTGCGCTGCTGCAGGATGAGCCCCACTCACTGCATCGCCTTCATTTCTCTGCTCAGAATCTGTCATCATTTTCACTACCCGGAATAGCTGTCACTCCACTTTTGGCTCCAGGATCCTGTTTTGATTCCAGCCCTTATCGAGTTTATCTAGAATCCTTCTGCTCATTTAAAAGAAGATGAAGAAAAAAAAATCCCCCCAAATCTCTCATTGGAAACGCTTTTAGGAGTTTGTCTGTGGCGGATCCCATGGAGCCCTACGTGGGTTTGATGCACTGCAGCCCCATCACTGCCCCCAGTTTAGAGGAGCTGTCTGGACCAGGGGCCCAACAGAGCCTTCAGAGTAATGTGATTTGTGGGAGTGCCGTGGTGTGGGCTCACAAACACTGCTGCTCCCACTGCCAGCTCCAATCAGATACCAGCCTGACCTCGGCAAGCGGTGTCTTTTCCTATAAATTTTGGCATCACATTGAGTTACATCATTCGTGCTCCATTATGTGCTGTTACAGGCAAGGAGTCACGCAAGTTAATGTGGCATCTGCCTGGAATTTAAAGGCGTGGGGCTGAGAGCCCCCAACACCTGCGGCTGTGCTGCAGGGATGCATCGCTCTGCGGGCAGAGGTCCCCACACTTATGTGTGTTCTTTGCACCCCCTCCTCAATTCCTTTTTTTGACAAGGAAGACACAGAATTCTGCTGGCTTTGGAGGCAAAGCTTGCTGCCTAGAGCTCCATCTGGGGGCACCATCTGGGGATGCTGCTGAGCACACAGCACTGAGAGGGTGGGCGATGAGGGGACCACACTGCGGTCACCCACGGGGCTCATGGCCAGCACTGGGCAGTGATGGGACCTGCAGCCCCACAGTGTCTTCCCAGCAACCCTCAATCGCAGCACAGCGATGCTTGCTTCTCTCCCTTCTGCTTAATTTGCTCCTAGCTGCTTTGCAGAGCCCCTCACCAATTAAGCAATTAGCAGCTAATTTAATTTGCTCTATCAGGACTGCAGCGCGCTGAGTGCCGTGGTGATGCACGAAGTGAGCGCTGTCCTAGCATGCAGCACTGATGCATCCCATGTGCAACACACGGGCCATCTCCAGGATGATGCAGCCAATCTGCAGCACTGACATGGCACTTCTCCCCCTGCAGGCTCTGATGCAAAGCCCCCTTAGCCCCAAACCTGGCACTTCCATGGCACTGTTGTCTCAGGGCGATCAATACGTGGACGTTTTTCATTTCATCTTGAGCAATGGTAAAATGCATCGTGTAGGTCTGATAAAAGCTTGGAGTCGCTTTCCTTCATTTAATTCCAGTCTTTAGGCCATGCTCAATTATTGATTCCATCCTATTTTACAGAAGCTCTATTGCTGTTCTTTTTAATATCAGGAAGAAGAACCGTGGGTTTTTCTTTCTGTATGATACAGGAGAGATGGGAGGGGAACACGAGGCTGCAGGATGGGATGAGTCCCCAGCACTCCTGCTCTTTGCTTCAACAGAACAGAGCCCAGATCATCCCAAAGACATTGTCTGCCCAATGCACAGCACAGGAGCAGACCCAGTTCACATTGAACTGGGAGCACTGAGGTCATGGGGATGCACTCGTATTGTAGTGCAAGGAGGAACCTGGGGAAGAACTGCCCCCAAATGGCTCTGTCTGCTGCCTACCAGGATCTGCCTTGAAGGAGTTTTTCGCTCTAATTGTAATTGATGTTTTCCTTCGTCCTTGTAAAATGGTTTAGTGGTTCGGAAATGATTTAAAGGTGGAATAAATATGCAAAACCGGAGCAGGTTTCCGTCAGCCTGCAGCTCCTCTCCCTGCAGACAGGCTGCGAGGCACCTCACACACATTGGTGCTTTGGGAACGCACTGATGTGACACTCCCCAACACCTCTGCTCTAACACAGAGCCAGGAGGAGCAGATACAGTGCTGGGGGCTGAGAAATCATTGCTAGGCCTGCAGTGCTGCAAACAGACATGGGAGGGTTGGGTTCTTCCTGCTGTCCTCAGGACCGAGGCTGTGCCATTCAATCCTTTTCATTTAGCACATGCTTGTAAATAAGGCCATTTCCAGCTTTTAGGACCCAGAGTGACTGCAGTCCTCCAGACTCAGTTCCTCAGCTAAGAGCAGCAGCAGCCAATCCAGAGAGCCGAGGTGGCAAAGGTCCCATAGAACAGCTTGGCAGCAGCCTCAGGGTGGGAATCATCTCTCCCCATGCCATCCCAGTGCAGTGTGCCTGGACAGGTCACAGGGATCTGAGTCTGGTGGCTTCCAGCTACTCTGCAAGGGGTTGAAGTGTACGCCTATGGGGTGCTGGCTGTCTGCCTGGGGAATGGGGGTAGTAATGACACCGACTGTGTTGATTGTACAGTAAATTCCCTTCAGTGACAATCATAGAACCATAGAATCATTAAGTTGAAAGGAACTTTCAAAGGTTATCTAGCTCAACTGCCCTTCTACGAACAGGAAACCTCCAGCTTGGCCCCACAGTGACTGTGAACACCTTGTATCAGTGCTAACCTACTCTTAGCATACACTGGTTTGTGTTGGAAAGAACCTTAAGGACCATAAAGCTCCTGCCACCAAATTGGGCACCACATCAGGTTGCCCCATGCCCATGCAAACTGGCCTTGAAGACCCAGTCCCTTGGATGGTGTCTCCTGTTTAAAACCTAATTAAATAACTCAGTTAATGCTTCTGCTACGAGTTGTTGTCTTGTGGCATAGCCCAGGCTGAAGCAAAAATGAGGGTGGTTCACTGAGCTTGTGAGACAGTTCCATGGGGCTGCACTTACAGAGGGGTATATTGTGGGTGCCAACAGAGACTGGGGGGACATGGACTGGGAGGATGCACCATTCCCTGCAGAAGGACTGCTCAGAAAATCCCAGATAGCCCCGAGATGGGGTTGTTATTGTTGTTATTATTATTGTTATTCTTTTAAAAAGTTACTTCTGAAGACTGCTGTGCTGGTGACATTCCCTTCAAGCTGCAATAACTAACCTGTCACAGCCTACAAACGCTGACAATACAGCGCCGTGTGGGGTTGACTTAATAAACCTCATTTACATTCATTTTGATTCGCTCAGGCATTGAAAAACATTTCACAGGGAAAAAGAAATAAGCAGGAACCTCTCCAAGCTGACACGATGTTAGCTGATATGATACGAACGGACTTAATAGCAGCACGTACGAGAACATGCATTCCTTACAATATTTGCAAATGGGCTTCTTTCTATTTGCTTGCCATCTTTTCTCTTCCTCTCCTGTGCCGGTGCTGCTTGTGGTCACCGTATTCCTTCAGCAGCACATCTCCACACCACCAGTATCCCACAGGAGCTCAGAACCAAGAGCACGTGCTGAGCCTTGAGACTGTTATGAAGTCTCCCTGAAGCTGCAGTTCTTTGTGCTTTCTCTGTCCCTTCCCATAGGCTCCTGGTGCTCCTTGCATCCTGCTCCCACACTCCCCTCCCCACAGCAGACAGCTGCTGAGAGCTGCAAAGCAAAGGAGGAACCCTCCAGGGAAAGTCAAGAGCATGAATCACCACCGAGCTCAAAGTTTATCTTACCTGGAAGAGTGATAAACACACAGGGCGCGGTGGGTTTGTTATTTCTGTGAGCTTTTTCCTGCTGACATTGGTTTAAAAGGAGCTCCTCGTGATTTACATCTGCCTAAGCTCAGAACGAAACAGAACGGGTTCAGCAGAATGGGATTCTGCAGATGGATGCATGGGGTTTGCATGGTTTCTCTTATCTCATTTGCATCACAGAGGGACGGTGTCATTTCAAGCACTGGATATGAACAACCGAGAACAGGAAGAAAACAGAAGAAGCACCAAAAACAGAACAGTGGGAGAGGTGTGAGGAGCAGGAAACCATCCCCAGGTGCTGGAAAGGGAAAAGCAATGCCATGATTCAAAAGATACCACCTGGAGGTGAGGATTGCTGGGCAGCTCTATGGCACTTCAGGAGCAGCCATGGGGTGATGGGAGCAGTGCTGAGCCACGCTTGTAGGTGTCAGTCCCTCTCCTCCCCCTCCAGATGTGGGCAAATTGACAGAGCAACAGGATAGGGAAAATTGAGTTGTATCAGTGCCCCCTGGGGAGGCTCACGTTGCTGCCTGTGTTCACGAGCATTCATTTCCTACATCTACTGATGAGAGTTCCCATCGACCGGTGACCCCGAAACGCCTATGCTGATCAATGGCCCCACTGACACGTTCATCGACAGCACTCCCACTACAGCAAGGGCTGGGATGGGGGTGGCTCCAGCACTGACACACATGGGGAAGTTCTTTCTGAGCACAGTGCACCTGCTGAGGGCTGCAGGTCTCCTGGTGGTGTGCAACCCATGCCAGGGGATTGGGGTTCCCATGCATGGAGGCAGTGTTGCCCCATAAGCACCACATGGAGTGCATTTCCTTGCAGAGAGACCCTCCTGACACACACTGTGTGTCCCACCGCTCATCTGGGCGAGGAGCAAAGGGGAAAAAAAATGAAAGAATATTGAACTTCTAATGCAGTGTAATTACCAAATGATCCTATCTCAGAAGCAATGGGGCCCCATGGGATTTATTGCTGTATTAACAGTGGTTTTCCATTGCATTACTTAATGAATAATGTCTAAGCTAATAGCACACCAAAAAAAAAGAAAGAAAAAAAGAAGAAGAAGAACACAACTCCAGTGTAATTATTATTTCTTCTAATGCAGCCACTTCTTACATAAATACCCATCTCTCTTTATTGGGCTGTTGTTTAATAAATGTTTCCTATTAAATTGCCATTGGTGCAAGGCATACGTTATCATTATTATTTCTGCTTCTGCTCCATGAGGCTGCCTCCCCCTCCTGGGTGCTTTGCACACCCCAGGGATGCCTTGGGTGCCCCCCGGTGCCACCCCTGCTCTGTTACCTGGGTTCCAATGGAGCTGCAGAGACCTCAGCTGTGCAAACAGCCGAGCCTCTGTTTATTTTGGTAGCCTCACAAAATATTTATGGAGAGTTATTCGAGCAGAAAGGCTGAATGGAGATCATTGCAATGTGTCAAATTAAAGAGTGCTTAATGCCGCCTAATCTCCCGGTAATTACTGTTGTGGCAGCGGATGGCATTAAAGCTGGGTAAGAAAGCTAATGATAGTCAGATAGGAGCCCGGCTGGGTGTCAGCACGGCTCCGCCATCCGCAGCTCCAACAAGTGGCTCTTCCTCTGCACATACAGCAAATCCATCTCCATGGACCCCTCTGCAGCATCCTCACCTATGAATGTGTGCACTGGCAATACAACGCCCTAAATGCAGTGCTGGGTGCTGCCACCCCTTTAGAACAGCTGTGCCCCCATGAGTTCTGCAGCAATTAAAGGAAGGAACAAACAAGGAATCTTCACCGCCTGTGTTGTAGGGGCAGAGGGCTCAAAGTATCCCAAGAGCACGGACCCAGCAAATCACCTTAAAGGACCTTAAGGATCTTCAAGCTGCATCCCATTGCTGCTCACAGTTGCGTGTGTGGGGTTGGTAGCCATTGCATGCAGGGCTGAGGAAGAGGAAGGGATGAAGGCAGCACCCCATGGGCCCCGAGGCTTCGGGAAATCAGAGCAGGGAGGGCTGAACCGGTCTGTTCCAGTTACAGAGCTCAGCAAGCGCGAGGTTCATCATTAACTGTCAAACAGCGGTTTTAATCAGCCCTGCTCCTTGGCGGAAGATAGATTTAATATCAAGGCACATTTTCAGAGCCATTAGTTTAATTATGACAGGTGTCTGCAAACTGGATGGCTCCGCTTTCAAGCTATGAATGACAGCGCTTAATTCTCCAGGCCCACGGGGGCCACTCGGGTACTTTACCAAAATGAGCTTCCATTAAAGTGTGTTTCTTTCTTCCTTTCTTTTTTTTTTTTTTTTTTAATACATATTATATATAAATATATTTCTCTCCTTCCGTTCTCTCTCCTCTCTGCATGCTTCAAACCAGGAGCTGATCAGAAAATTGCCCTTTAGTGGAAGGCAAAATTATGTTCCTCTCCCATTAGGGCTTCCATTACAGGTTAGGAAGGCTATGCCCTGCGTCCCCTGGTCAGGCAGAAGCACTGCAATTTGTTGCTTAACCTTTCCATTATCCATCTGCCTTCAGTGTTTTCCCAATAAATAGGTAAATAATAATAAATAACGGAGCTTTGGGTGCCTACAGGGATGCTGACAGTGAGGATATGCACCATGCACTTCCCAGCTCTGCTGGCTGCCCCATGGTAGGGGGGGGGGCATCTGCAGTGATCACCTCCAGGCTCTCCATATCACAGCACTTCACACCCATCTATTTTTGGTGCCAATCATCTTCCCCCTCCCCTGTAAATAAATTCAAATCAACAGCCAATTCCACAGGACTTGTTGCAGTTCTGGCACCCCTAACAGTCACTCAAACAGCTCCTCACACATAAGGGACAGGGCTTTCCATTGCCATTCCTATGCCCTGTGTGCTCTCACTAACCCAAGCAGCTCACCTGTACCAACAGCACATGCCATGTGCCCCACTCACCCTGGCAGAGTTGAGCACGTCCTTCCAGAGATGATGGGTGGATGCTATCTCCTATGTCAGCTCCCTTTGTTCCATCACACCACCAGAACAGCACACACATGGGGACAGCACAAGGTACCCCAAGGCTTTCACTTCCAACACGAAGCCTCTCAGAGTGTTTCTGAAAGGTCAAAAGGAAATATCAGCTCTGCTTTACCCCAGCCCGATTTTGAAATATGGAAGCCTGCAGCCAGTTCTAAACGCTGCTATTTCTTACTCTTAACTCACGAGATCCCTTGTTGCCCCCACGTGTCCGTGGCCTTTCTGTCATGCATCTCTTAGCTGATCAGTGGCAGCTAAGAGATGTCAAACTCATCCCACCTGTGAACACAGCACCTGGACCCACACAGCATCAAGGAATCCCCCCCTCACCCAACTCAGTGCTCCTGAGTGCAGTGCTGCAGGGCAGGGATGGTGCAGCTACACCAACAGCATCCTCGTCTGCACAGAGCTCTCGTTAAGTGATGCTGCCAAACTCAACCATGCAAAACAAGTCCAGATTGACATTCAATACATAAAAAGGCTCATAGACACATAGAGGGATTTAAACCACCCAGGTGATGGAGGCAACCAGCAGGAGCTGTTTTTAGATGGAATCTGACAACGCATTGAGTTTTGTGTAGCTCTCTTAGCCCCCATCACCTTTTAAAGCCATTGAGATTTCATGGGAAAAAGACACAATCTCAAGATCCACGACCAAAGTTAACAGCAAAGTTGTTTCACTTTCTGCATGACTTTCCAATCCCTTTAAAAAGAGAAAAAAAAAGCCCTGAACAATGTGTTTCTCCAGAACACAACCCCCTGTCCCCTTCCTTCTCATCCTGCTTGGAAGTGCCTCTGCCTTTGTTCCTCCCCAGGAGGGATCTGGCAGGTTCCAGCACAGGAGGAATCTTGGAGAAACAGCAGAAGTTATTTAAGTCCAAACACATAAAATTATACATATTCAAAACAAAGAGCATGGGAACTTGGCAGGAGAGGGTGTCTAAGTTACCAAAGCAGCCATAACTCAAGAGCTGACAAATGATGTGGGTTTGAAATGACTATTTATTCTGGTATTTAATAACACAAATCCAGAGCGTGGAAACTGCTCTACAGCTACATCACATTGTCTTTAGTGCCTCCAAGTCACTGAGGGCTATAAGGACTGAACACTGTTGTGGTTTATATAATTTAATGCCTTTCTTACAGTGTTTTACTGCAGAAAAATACATGATCGGCAAGGAAAGGGATTCCCTGGCTGGTTTCTGAGCTAGCATTGTTTCTGAGACTTGGGAGCTTAGTGAGGCATTGAATAGCACAGGGGGACTTGTGTCAGAGGAAGCCTACCAGCTCCCATCAATCTTCCTGCCTCCACACCAAGAGCTGCATCTCCCAGCTTCTCAGCTTCAGAACAAGCCTGACTCAGGCTGGGGCACCATGCAGGGCAACTCACCAGCCTCCCTATGCTCACCTATGTGAGTTCCTTACCTCATCCCATAGATGGAAATGGAGTCTCCTTGGAAATGGGCTGCTCTGTGTATGTTCAGAAGGCTGCTTGTATTTTTGCCTTCAATGCAACCCGAATTACTGAGTAGTATGTATCTGTTTTTCAAGTGAATATTGCTACAGGACCTCACCTCCTTCCCTAATAATCCCAGCCCAACTGGCTGCAGAAGGAAATCCATTGTTTTAGAACATATTATGTTGGAGAAAAGCATATTTATGACCTTTAGAAGGAAGCTCAGAAAGCAGCTGGGCAAAGCCAACACAGAGGGACCCCAGGAAGGAGCTGTCTGCAGTGGGTGCTCCTCCTATGAGTACAGCATTCCAAGCCTTTGAGCTGAGAAAAGCAGCCCAAGCACCCGCAGCCCTCCCTCCCCAGAGGGATAGAAATGATTGCTGACATTCACAGTGGTCCTGGAGGCACCAAAGTCCCAACATCACAAAGCAGAGCCCTCAGATGTGGGAGGTACATGAGCGGTACCTGCAGAGCTCCAGGGCAGTGTGGTATACTCTGCCTTCATGTTGATTCCTTTGTATTTCCTTTGACCTCATCTAAACTAATGGGAGTCTCAATGCACCAACCGACTCCCACTTCAGCTCATGTCCCACCTGAGCCCTCCAGAGCTTTGCTTTCCACACAAGATGGATTTCACCCACAGCCCTCATGCTGATGGGGAACACGCTGAGTGCTTACCGATCCAACCAAATGAAAGCAAATAACACAAAGCAAAACTGGTTGACCCATTGCAAAGCAGTACAAACAACTCTTCTCTGGAGAGCTGCTGGAACAGCAAGTCAATGGGGGTTTGTTTGTTTGCTTCACCTTAAATGCTATGAAGAATCAAGTGGGAGAACTGAGGTTACCCAAGCTTCAGATGCATAAAATCAGATCCAGATCTGTGCACTGTTATCACAGGGCAATAAACACCACAGCCCCCAGGACCCGAGAGAAGCTCTGAACAGTGACTTTTTGTCTGGGAAACCTACTTAAATCCATCAGAGATACATGGAAGCATTCAGCCCAAAGAGAGGACTATACTAGAACACTGTGAACCAGCTTTGGTAAGGCAGCGGCCCTTCTTCCATTCATCTTCTCCATAGAGAAAAAACAGAGTAGAACTCCATAAATTACCGGCTGTGCCATGAGAAATAATCTCCCAGGATTACATAAGGATTACAGCAAATACCGGGAAATGAAACAGAAAAAAACAACTGTATCAGAACCAAGAAATGGAGAACCAGCACTGATGGGTTTTATGTCACACAGGGGGAGTTACTGTTGGAGCCACACATCACTCTGGGAGGAATTTGGGGGCTTTTATACTGCGTTGGTGCAGCTGGAGATGGGGGGTGGGAGCAGTGGGAGCCTGGGGAGCCCCACAAGCTCTCATTTGGCTCATAGACTGTGCCCAGGTGTAGGGGAACCATCGGCTGCCATAGAACAGCTGCTGGAACACAGCCTGAAACATCCCCGCAGGCTTCAGGCGAGCGGCCCCGTATTTACTGCTCCTGGATACCTCATTATTTAAGCCTCAGCACGTGATGCTGAGGACAGCTGACTCAGGGCTCCCGGTGCTTGGGGTTGGTAACACCGTCTGTGCACAAATGCTTTTCAGAGCTCTGATCACCTGCAACCCACCCTGAACTGCGAGCAGCGAGCACTGAAAACAGCAAGCCTATAATTTTGTGTGCGGTTGCTCTTTTTACTCCCTGCTTTCTCTCACGACCTTGATATTTCCACGGTCCCGATTAGATGCAGCAAATGGAAAACTACATTTTGATCTGAGGAGGTGGATTTATGCCTGGTGGAAAGCACACAACCCATCATTCTGTGTTACAAGCAGCGCCTGGGGGAGCAGCACAGGGATGCAATCCCCATGGATGCTGACGGGGATTGCCTTAAGATCAGGCCCAGATCCCACAGGCTGCCAACTGAATACCTCGCTGCTATTCACAGCAATCCCAACCCCTTCATTTCTCTTTTACTGCAGTTAAAAGAGACCCATCGACACCACTACAAAGATCAGCTCCCCAGAAAGAAAGCCACAATGCATAGGTTATGGTTTCCTGTTAAAACAAACCCCCTCACAGTATGATTTCATAGGCCATGCTAATTATTTTTAGGGCAAGCATAATAAAACCCAGGTGATTTGCCTTTAGCAATTTCTTCTTATCTTCACACAGCTCCGGATCATTTACCCACATGGCAAGCAATTACAATGAGCCCTGCAGTTCTTAACAGACATCTTTTGTCGAAACCCGGCAAGAGTACACAAAGGTTAATATGCTTTTGCACTACAAAAATCTGGGCATTGTCTTGTGTGTTGTAGGACGTGCCTGTGACATGCTGAATTCAGCTGATTTACAAGATCAGCAGAGCAGGAGGTTTGCCCACTGGGAGCCCTTTGCTCACTGTTTTCTCATCGGGTGGCTGCGGGTAGGAGAGGGCTTTTCTGTGCTCTGTTTGGGAGAGGGGGTTGGATGGGGAAAGGAGCAGTTCCCCTATCCTGGAGCAGAAAGTGCTTTGCCTGCCTTGCCTGCTCTATTGCATTGTCTCTCCATTGGGTGCTGAATGGAACATACACTGAAGCTGACTCTGGGGTGCCTAAGGGTGTTTATATCCAAACATATATTTGTGTAGATGCAGCATTGCCTGCTGGGTTACCAACAAAAAACAACCACTCTCATTGCAATAGAACTCTTCAACTCCGTAACACCACCCCAGCATTCAGCTCCAGGCTTCAGCCAACCCAGCTTGGTTGGAAGGGAAAATCTCCCCTAGCACCACCAGATCTTACAGCACAGGGATAGAGCTCAGCCCCCCACGCGTTCCTGGAGGAGCCACGGACAGAAGGAGAACACTCTTGTGTGGCATGAAGAAATAATTAAAAAAAAGCCCTCAGAAAGGTTGGCAGCATAAAAATTTCTGGCTCTGTCGTCTCTCTGTTTCTGCGAGCAGCAAAAGATCCATAATTCTCACACTTAATGTAATTCCAAGGCATCTAAAGTGATTTACAGTCAGTTTACTCAATACTTTCAGCTTTATTTAATGTAACAGTTATGGCACATAAAAAGTTTATTGAAAATCCTTTGGGAGTATGATTGAGTAAGAAACAGTCATTGCTAATACCATTACAAGGGCTGAGGAGAAGGATCCCAGCATGTTCCCTCGGTGACCTTTGTGCCTCTGGGATCCGGGGTCACCTCAGGAAATCTCTGCTCTGTGGGGCAGTGGGAGCTTCTGGGAAGCAGAGCGGGGTGGGATCTCCTTCCTGCCAAACCCGCTCCCTTCATCCGTGATTTATATCCATACTTGCCATTTGTGAGCAGGGCTGGAGAGCGCGGAGTTGGGTGGGGTGGGGTTGGGATGGGAGTGGGGCAGCGGTGGGGCTGCGTGGGTTCCTCCCCGTAGCATTAACTCTTCCAGCATCACCACTCTGCCAAGCTTCTCTTCAAACACGGCATTGCAAAAGCTGTTAGTTTGCCTTAGCAATTAACCAACATTACTTTGACTATCATTAGAGCAGCAGCCATAATTTAATAATTGTCAACACCGTCAGCAACAACACCCACAGCGGCGAACAAAACCTCAACATCAATTTCTGTCAGGTGCTCCCACTGCATTGGCAGCCCACCAACATCGCGTGAAATGAGGGAGGGTTCCCATCTCCCTTACAGCACTCCAAGAGGAGTGCAATGAGAACCGCCGTTGTTGTAGCAGCACTTGGTGCTCTGCAACCCAACCATGACCTGAGTATGCACTGAGCCCTGCAGCACTGGAGCTCCCTGCCCCACCAGTGGTCCCTCCTCTCAGCCCCACGTCCACGCACAGCCAGGGTTGTTTGCATTGAGCCTCTTTTCCAGGAACCAGAGGTGAAAGGTGAGGTTGGGGAAGGCGGGAGGAGCCAGCAAAACCAGTGCGAGATACAAAAACAAAAATGCACCGAACTGTCTGGAATAAATAGACAGTAAAAGAAAAACATGTTCCACATGTGCGTGTTCCATAAACAGAAAAAGGTTACATTTTTTAGATAAGGCGACTGTGATGGATTGTTTAGCTGTATTTGTCAATCAAGTATTAAGACTTGCAGAATTAAAATCAAAGCGGTTCAGAGAAGGATTCCAAGCTCTCCAAAACATCAGGTTTGGCATTTAGAAAGCTATCAAGCTATCATCTCTAGACAGACAAACAGATAGATGGATGGATGATTTGGAGGAAAAGATGGAGACATTCTTTCAAGACTTTTCTTATTCTTCTTTTCTTTCCAAGAGATGATTTCCTTGTGCCAAGAATTCAGCCTGGGGAAAAGTCCAAATGCAGCATTTCCTCCAGCTCAAGCTGGGGCTCGGCCCAAACCAAACCTTGGCTCTGCAGCTCCACTCTTAGCAGGGCTGTGGGGAGTGGGATCTGATGCAGGGAGCCCACCCTGCTTCAGGGGAACCACGATGTGCGTGGCTATGGGGAGGGACACCTGCCTTTGCCCCCAGAAACACCACGTACAGGTGCCCAAATGTTAATGCCGAACAGATGGAGGAGGAGAAAAGCAGCATTTCATGCCGGAATGGGCAGAGCAGCCTCCAACAAACCCACTATTGTTAGACAGAAATTCCTAGAAACAGATGCAGCAAATTCAGCACTTCGGAGCCAGTTCTGGAGTTTGGGGTCTGCTGGGAGAAGGCTGTGTAGCTTATGGATTAATGTACTATTATTACATTACTCTTTAAGCTTCAAAGGTCTGCCAGGAAACCTAAGCCTACTATCTATTGAATGACATTTTAAGAACAAATAATACATTAATATATTTAATTTGAGAATAAACACATATATTATAGGAAGGGATTTTGTCTATGCTGATAAGTCAGCGCCTGACCTTTCCGCTGCTCTCCCTTGGTGCTGAACCATGGGGGATCTCCTCTGCTGCTCCTGCAGCCAACGCTGCCTGGAGATGGGAGCGCAGCCTCATCGGCCCTTCCACACTAATCTGCTGCTACACTAAATCTTGTTGCCTCAAATTAGTTAATCAATTAAGTGTCAAACCACAAAATGTTCGTGATTGCGGCTGGAATTTATTGCCTTGGCACATGCTTTTTTGTCTGCTGCTTTTCTTCTTTATGCAGGTTTCTCCAGTTGAAAAGTTTAGGACAGCCCATCCCTGGCCTCGTTAGGGAAGGGCTGAGGAGGGCAGGCTCCCCTCTGTGTCCAATGAATGCAGAAAAGGGCTGGAAGTACAACGTGCTGGAGAGGCACGGCCACCTCCAACCCATAGGGCTGAGTCCCATCTCTACATGCTCCATCACAGCTGTGATTGCCACAAACCAAAGTCCTGTTATCTGCACGGGGTGGAAAATCTCAGAAGCTGGAAGGTGTTTTCAGGTGGGGGTTTTAGAAAGTCAATGAGAAGATAAAGCTGATAACAGCAACATTGGGCTTTTTCAGAAGGCAGGTGAAAAACATTCAGCTTTGGAAAACATTTCTGGTCAAAAAAGGAAACGGTCTGTTTTCTTGGAAACAGCTTCAGAAAGAAATGTCATGTTTTAAAGAGTATTTTTGAAGTTGGGAAGTTTTAGTTTTGATTGTTTTTGTTGAAAAACAAAGAAAAAAAACACCCCATAAAAATGACTTTTCAATGGCAATTTCAGTTCTGAGCAAAAACCTATTTTTCATTTAAATTCAGTTTAGAAGAAGAATATTCACCCAATTTCCCATCCCCAGGGCTGATGTCTGGGAGAAGCTCATGGCCAGGGCTCATCTTCACCCCACTTGGAATCCTGAGGCTGAGAAGAGAGGGAAGGAGATGAGCGTTTGATCCAGGTGGGATGAGGGATGCCAGCCGAGTTATTGCCATGCTGGGAGCAAATGAAAGCATCCCGCAGCTCAGCTCTGTCATTGCCCTGCTCCAGGTCATCAGTTGGAAATGTAAATACAACCACCAGACTTTGGGAAAGCCAGTGCAGGACGATGGGGAGGGAGGGGGGGAAAAAATTGTGCAAGTGAGGTTTATTGATCCCCAGTCGAGATTGATGGCACAATAAGAGCAGGAGGCGAAGAGTGATTTTGCTTTTGAAAACGTTGATGAATAAGCACTCAGGGGCAACAAATAGCTGGACTCACCGGATGATGGACGGCGGCAGGCGAACAAGATGCATTTTTATAAATGGGTGAAAGGAGAGGAGGACTTATTAAAAAAAATGAATGACCACATGTGGCAGGGATATGCCACTGGGGAGAAGCCAGCCATTGATTTATGTGCACTACTGGCATTTGAAAATTCAATAATAACATTGACAAATGAGAGGCAAAGCTGGCCAGAGGACAGCAGAGAACTTGGAGTGGAGAAAGAAAATGCCAAGGTCAGGATGAAGGAACAGAAAAACATGCTTGTGTTGGAAAGGCTCTGAGTTAACTCATCTATATAAAGACATTAAGAAAAATCGCTCTGGGATCAGAGCTCATCATCCCCACTCCATGGCACAAGCTGGGCAGAAGCCAACAGAGGTGCTGGGCAACGTGGAGCTGGGAACAGGAATCAACTCAGTTCCTCTTGCTTTCTCTATGCAGTGCCTGGTGCACCTTGGCACTTCTGAACTCACACAGCCCACATCTCCTAGGAACAGCTGGCACAACACCCTGTGCATGGGCTGAGGTCAGTGCACAGAGAGCCCTGCTGCAGCCTCAGGCACAACACTGATTCCTGCAGCTCTGTAAAGGAGCAGAAACGGAGCTCACCACAGCCACCTCTGGTGACCATCCCCAGCAGCCTGCAGGACGCACTGTGGCACATAATGTTACCTTAACATTTGATCTACTTAATGAGCCCCCAGTTTTTTTCCCAACGTGTCTTCTGGCTCTGTTACAATTGGCATTAAAAGAGCACTGGCGGAGGGAGAGGCCCCGAGCGGAGCGTGGGGGAGTGCGTCAGGAATGTGCTTTGCCCTTTCTCACCATCCCTGTGGGTGCGCATCCATCTCAGTAGATGTCTTTTATAAATGCAGGGAGGTCAGAGGTGTGGATGGAGTGCAGCCCTGTGCCACGGTGTGCTCAGTCACAGCAGCACTTACTGGGACTATTCTGAGCCCCAGCAGCTCTCTGGGACCTGGGGCTTGAGCACGGAAATCCTCACCTTGAGTAGCACAAACCCTCCTGATGGGACTTTTAACAATATATGTTGTTTTTTACTCCTGGCTTTTGTTTTTTTGTTTGCAAAGCAGTTGATTTCCACCTTCAGCTGAAGCTCCCGTCCATGGTGCCTTATTGCTCCGCTTTCTAACCTGGTAAATCTCACCACCAGAGCCGGCTTTAGCTTTAAATATCATCTAATATCACATCACTGAAGAGCAGATGCGCAGCACAGGGCTGTATGATTTAGGATCTGCCCCTAAGCTAGTTCCCAGCCAAGTAACCCTTGGGTACCTGGGGAACTCACCCCCAGGACCTGCTCTCCTCCACCCACTGCAAACGCTGGCCCCGTGGTTTGGGGAAATTCCTCAACCTGAGGCCCAAATGCTGATTTACACTGAGATGGACACAGAGCAAAGCTCATTCACCATAGTGCAGGTGTCCATAGAAGGGTTATACAAACTCCCATAAAGATTTACATTGCTGAGAACAGAAAGCAAACCTTAAGGTTTCCTTAATCCCAGGATCCCAAAGCAGTTCATGTCGGTGAGGTACCTTGTGCAGGCAGGTAGAAAGAAATACAGGGAATTTTCCAGCTTCACCTATATTTTATAGGCAGTTTGTGGGTGAAAACAGACCAAAACTACTGCAGCGATGGCCAGAGCCCCTTCCAGCTTTCATGCAGATATACTTCACCCCCCGATCTCACAGTTTTATACAGGTGATGAAGGTTGGCAAGGAACCCCTCACTTGTTCTGCTTGATGAAAAAAAAAATCCTGCTCCAGCTTGACATAGCTGAAACAATTAAAGAAGGGGAAAAGTTAAAGAGATGATAAAATCTCTGCAGCCCAGCCCTGTGCCTGTCTGCCTGTCCCAGGCAGTGCTCTGCAGACAGCTGCCTGCAATGGGGCTCTGCAAACAAATCCCAAAGAGTGCAGATGAGGACAGCGTTATTTAGAGTTTGGAGCCAGCACTGCAGGAGCCCTCCAGGCCCCATCCCCAGTGGTATAAACTGGGGGAATTCTGCTGTTGTGAGATCTGCAAACAGCAACTGAGGATCTGTTGGAGGATCTGACCCCCTCCTCCCCACTTGGGTTGAAGCAGCACCGGAGAATCACTCCAGAGCCCATTAAAACAGAAGTAAGATACCTCCAATCACTGTTACTCATTTTTATGGCCACGTTGTTCACAAATGACTGAATTTAGCTGTCAAATGTATAGAAAAGTAAAATAAAATCGAAGCATCAGCCATCTGAGCCCCAGAAAATGTTTATATTTCCATTGGTTGTTTATGGCGAGAAGGTCTCAGCTCCTCAGCTCCTTTGTTCCACGCTGTATTAGTTATTGCATGGGAAACGGGTGTTTTTCACTTCGCCATTTATAAGGCTTTTGCATCCCCTCTCTCGTGCATGCTCTCTCCCTCTATGTATTTTTGGCTCATATGTCTCAGATTGACGCGTGGAATGGTGTTTGTTTTACTGGTTCTTTCTCTCTAATAGTTTTTCATTGCAAAGGGGATCCAGCGGTTGTTATTTACTCTGCTTCCTTCTAGTGCCATTACTGTGAGCGTTTGGTTCAATCAATCCCATTGCCTGAGAGCTGGGAGGTTTCCTGACCTGAGTGAAGGAGGGGAGCAGGGGGGCCCCGAGCCCATCCCCAAGTAAGGTCTGGGGCTTTGCAGAGTGCTCTGTGGCCATAGGAGGAATCTGCTCCACCATCCCTTGAGGCAGTTTTCCAGCATGCTTTAAAGGCATTGCTCACAAACTGGGGCCCTCTCTCAGACTGAGAGCCCTGAATCCAGCAGCCACTTAGGAAAACCTTGGCCAAAAGGCATCAAGAATGAGGCACAGTTGTTGCAAGTGAGAGTTCTGCTCCATCAGATCATGTAAACACATATTTAGCTCTAAGTGGATAAGTAATCCCTCTGAAAGCCACCCAGGTCGAACGTTTTCCAGCTCTGTGCTGTGCTCCAGCTGAGCATTGTATTTTCCATCTTTCAATCCCCCTGCAGGGAAGCACAAACAGAAGTTAAAATCCTGGTGCTGCCTCCACCTTCACTCCTGGTCTTTGCTCACCTTCCCTCCCCTTCCCTGACAGCACTGTGAGTGGTGAGAGCGTAAATGCATGCTGAGGCTCCTTGGGCACCAAAACATATGGGGCACCAGGGAGGCTCCACAGAGTGCTGTTGTGGGCACTGTGCTGTCAGACAGATGCTGTAGGGGAAGGAAAGGGGAAATAAAGGGCATCCAATGAGCAAGCAGTGCACGGCAGAGCCAGAAGGGTGGCAGTGCCAGGCAGGAATGCAGTGCCACAGCCAGGGAGTGATGTGAGTATGAAGGTACCAGTAACACCAGTAAGGCACCAGGGGCTGTACCTCATCACACTGAGCCACGGACCGCCAACCTGCAGCGATGCTGAGTGAGAAACCCGAGGAAGCAGAGTGAGGAAATGAATTCCAGGCAGGGGGAGGAAGGGTGGAACGTGCGTCTCTCTTCTCGAGGCAGCTGGGCTTATTTTAATGGGCAAGGTCAGCGAAGAAATGACCAGGAAGAGAAATCGCTGCCATTACAAATCAGTCGCGATCTTGTATCAATTATTCCCCGTGCAGTTCCCTTGCCTTGGGCTGAAGCAAACATGGCCTAATCAGTTTTACATCTACGTTTAATTTTATTGGAAAGAGGAGCCGGCAATGCATCATGGGGCTGCTGCGTGACATGAAAGGTGACCCCTGCCAACTTAATGACACAATACATAACCCTTAATGAAGTCACTATCTTGTCCTTTTTTTGCTGTCTCAGCCTGATGATTTATGATGGCATCATTTTGCTTTGCCCTCTTTTCATTTCAGCTTGACAAAGTGGATGAAACAATTATCTTCGTTATCGGCCAGAGCAGGAGAAATGTGATAGTTGAGGGACTTCTGCAGGTGGAGGGCCATGGCTATGGATCAAACAAATGGAGAAACGCACTCAGGAATTGGGGGGTTCCCCCTTTCTCCTCTCTCTCTGACTGCAGAAGATGGATAGAGGGTCCCAGGCAGCCCTGTGAGCCCTACATCAATGTGGCAAGGAGCAATTTCAAGGAAAGAGATCTCTAGAGCAGCCAATAGAGGAAAGCTGGGAGGTTTCAGTCCATTTCCTTTCTCACTTTTCTCTATCCTCCCCATGCACACACGCACTGATACAGTGCAGACCCATGGCCATGCCTGCTGGCAGTTGTTAGCCATGTGTGCAGGTGTTGGGTGCTAATGGCCACGTGTGCTCGTGCCACGGCACAGCCAGATGTATGTATGTGTGTGTTTCCATCTGCTTTTATGTATAATTAAAGTCAGCACAAGCCTCTATGCAATTCTTCGGGGCTCTGCCTACCTCTCCATGGCCACAGCACCTTCTGGCTGTTACCACCTGTATACTATAATGCTTTGGGCAAAGCCACTGCCCAGCCTTTCTACCAATTTTTAGAGAAAACAGAGTAACTTGGGGTACCTTTTTCCCTTGCTACCTACAGAGGTTGTATGATGGAAGCCTTCTCCCATTGACAGATGCAGATGGAAGCTGACGGCACAGTATTTCAGTCCTGCTAGGCAGAGATGACAAAGTGCCCTTGCTAGCCATATGCTTGATGGCACTTGGAACCGCCACGCAGCAATATTTTTGGCTGGTGCTGCTCAGGGTCTGATGTGGCTGTTGCTGTTTACTTGGTTTCTCCTCTACACTGAGATGATTCAGGATGACTGTGAGCAGACCTCGGCAGCAGTGTTTAGGCACACGAACAAATTGCTGCAATTCCTCACTGATTTTAAGAGATAAGAAGGAGAGACTGGGCTGTTGCACTCCTGCCCTTTGCCCGCACAGGGCTGCGCCTTGCAGCACCAAAACCCGAGCACAGCCATTCCTCAGCCCTCCAAACATCACCATTCCAGACCACGAACAGCACTCAGCCAAATCAATCACCTTGCCCTGCTCCTCACTGTGGATTTACATATTTGGAAGGCTACTTATTTTGAGCCACGATCTTGATGGTTTTGGAAACACTAATGGGAAACCTTCCAGGATTTTGCCACTTCTTCTTTAGTCTTGTAGAGCTCTTCATGCATCCTTTCAGGTCAAGACCTTTCTACAGGAGCCAGTTAAAGTACCTCTAAGTTATTCTGCCTCATTCCTGGCTAATATAAAACACACTCATCAACCTCAATTCTACATCACAGCTCTGATCAGCCCCAGCTTCATCCTCCTCCTCACAAGGAAGGCTTTCTCTCCATGCTGTGACATGAGCAGCTCTGGCAGGGTGGGGAAGGAATGAGAAGACAAATGTAGTTTGGCAGGACTTTAAGGGAAACCACAATATTGCCTTGTAATGCAGCTCCTATCTGATCAGCAGAGTCAAATGTGGTGCTGGAGTTGTGTCTCAGAGGAAGTAGAACCAGCCGCTCCCGTCAAGCTGATTGCTGAGATCTTCCCGAAGATACTCCCTCTGCCTGTCAGGCACCAGCTGCTGAGGAATTCCCAGCATGTGCTGCAGTGACCCCATGGAGTGAAGGCAGACCTTCCCTTGTCCCCGTTCCTTTGGCCTTCCCTTCCATCCTCCAAGAGCTGCAGCAACAATGCTGCAGGGATGGGCGCATGGCACTGTTGGGCTCCAGAAGCATGGGGGACCATGAAAACAGGGATGTGGGAGTGGGATGTGGCTCCTGAATTGCTCCTTTAATTTCCTAATGCCTTCCTTCTGCCCTCACAGGAGGTATTCCCTGCTCCTCTTGTCAGTTTGGACAGCATCCTAGGAATTCATTCACATGGAAGGTGATGAATGTGATGTGTTGGCAGACAACACAGGCAGCAGTAGCCCCTAGTGGCTTCAGAATAATTGGCAAAATCTCAACTAGTTAATTCTCAGAGCCATCCCGTAAACCAGACAGGTGTGAAAGCCATCGGATAAGGGAAGGCACAAGTCAATGAGGTCCAATGCCATCAAACTGGGGAAGGCAACATCAAGATCTGCAGCCTCTGGTGGCCTTACCCAGAGCCCATCGCAGGTGCTGGATGTGGCCAAGGCCAGCTTCAAACCCACTGAGGGGGAAGGCAGGGCTGCCTGAGGGGCTCCTCCACCACTTCAATAATTATGGCCAACATTAGAACTGGTTAGAGGAAAGGAGTGAACAAGCAACTAACTGCAGGGTAGTTTAATCATAACTAATGGAAAACAGCCACTCAGTGAGTAACTGCATGCAGACCTGGCAGTGGTTTGAGCAGCTGAGGGCGATGTATGGAGGCTGTTTTCTAATCTCTCTTTATATGCCCATCCTTTCTCATGTCCTTGCTTTAAGAGCTTTTACAGCTTTTACATCATAGTCCTTGCTGTGGTGTCCAAAGAGATTTAATGGCCACAGCCTGACACACGGCTCTGGTTTGGGTAACAACAGCAGCAGCCCCTTCCCAGGAAGGCTGTGACTTTCTGTTGCTCAGACTGAGCTCTCCAAGGGTTAACGCATCCTTCCGCTTTGCCTTCATCCCACTGCCAAAACCCCTCTCACTCGTCTGCTGTGCTTCCTCCGCGTGTCAGCAAAGGAAATCCGTAATCTCCCAGCTACAGATTTGGGGAACTTTGACATCCCCTAATGAGGTAAACACATTACTGTCATGTACAAACAAACAGCAACAAATTAGCAGCTGACATTGAGGCAGGCATGGCGGAGCAGTGCAGCACTCTTACAGGCAATTAACGCTGTGCCAGACGGGTCCGTCCAACCCTGCCCAGCCCTTCCTCCCCACGGGTTTCTTCCTCCCCCTCTTGTGCCACCTGCCAGCCCAGTGGGTGATGGGTGCCATCACCAACAGTGCCTGCAGGCACCTGGAGGGAACCGCCTGGCTCTTTGCTCCCAGCTCCTTCAGGCACTGTCCCATTCCCAGCTATGGAGGTGCTGAGGGCCAGGCAGGATGGGGCCCTGGCCCACCATTGGCAGCCTCTCATGGTAGGGGTTGGAATCTGTTGGTTATTTGAGGTCCCTTCCAACCCAGCCATTCCATGAGTCTATGAAAAGGGGTCAGGGAATAAAGTCCAATGGGAAGGGGAAACCAAATTGGTGAAGAGAGAGATGTGACTTCCATTCCAGCCAAAGCCATCCTTATTAAGCATGAGCCAGTACAGTAGGCCCACGGTCAAAGGGCTTTATTATTACAATTGCTTTGCGAGGGTGAGAGCCTGCGGATGAGAACCCAAATCGGCCATCATTCAGAATAATAACCATGGAAAAAAAATAAATAAATAAAGACAGGATCCAGCCAAAAAAAAAAAGAAAGAAAAAAGAAAAGAAAAGAGCTCACATTATCAGCCAATAAACCAATAATCCATTAGTGACCAAGGTTGCTGAATAATATAGTACTTTCACAGCGCCCATAATTTATTCTGCAGACTGGAGAATAGACACGATTATTAGAGTGAGGGCTACTGGATGACACATGATGCATGACCGCGCGGCATTGATCTTCACACAACAGGAAGGTGTCTAGACGGGGAGATGTATGGCCGTGCGATCCAGAGCAGGGCATATTTCATGCGGGGCCTAATGGAGTAGTGGAGGCCGTGATGGATGACTTGCCTGGTTTCAGTAGCAGCGCAGTTATAGCAGTGCTAATGCGTGACCTCTCCCGCTCTCTGCGTCCTTCATTCAGTCAGGGTGACCTCATTTAAAGGGATGGAAAATGAGAGGCGCAGAGGACGAGGGGGAGGGAGGGAGGGAGGGAGAGGGAGAGGAAGGGAAGAAGAGAGAAATAAGAAAAATAAAAGATAGAGCACACGATGCAGGTGAACAGCCTCTCAGGAGCTTCCACCCCACTTCAAGCTTTCCCCCAGCACTGGGGTAGGACCTGGCTTTTAGAAGCAATGAATGGATCGTCAGTATTTTCAAATCATTATTTTTGTTAAATTCTGGGACTTTCTGTAAGGAAAACAGGAAAACAGGAAAACAGGAAAACAGGAAAACAGATATTGGGGCCGTGCGTCCTGGGTATTGCGCCCTATTATTTTTTTCCATTTAACACCACCACCCTTCAATGGAAGCTGCTGAGGAAGCTGCCCCACCTGATGAAACACCCCCAGGAGGTCCCAGCCCATTTGTCCCAGGTCTGGGCAGAGTTGTCCTGAGTGCATCCTCCACCCCACTGGCCATGCAAGCTTTGGTTTGTGGTGCAGGCAGGTGGAGAAAGACCTGGATTATCCTCTCCACTCACACATATGGAACTGAGGGATGCAGAGCTCACATCACTGCTGGAATCACAAGGGAAGGGCCAGAGCAGAGCCAGGAGCTTTCCTCCAGGCTCTTGGTGCTATGCTCTGAGCACAGGAACATCCCTCCCATTCTCTTCAGCCCTGTGACCCCAACCCACCAGACCCTGCTCAGCACACACCCTACAGCAGCTCTGCAACCCCAAACCCATCCACGGAGCCAGCAAACTGGTGCCACATTCCTTCCCCTCCTTTAAGGGCTCCAATTCCCTGAGCTGCCTGGAGAGAAACGGAGAGTGGACATTTACTGTGTTTCCTTTACCATCTGGGCTTATTAAAAACTGCGCAGCAAATTAAAAATAGGTGGGAACAAAGATGGGGGAATGACATAGAGGGCTGCAGAAAATTCTCTGTGTACTTTTAAAAGCTGGAATTGCCATATGGACTGGCAGAGAGACATGTTTTACATTTCCACTGGTACATGACTGACATCATTTAGCATTAACTTCTATTTGAATAAAATGGTAGTAGACATTTAGGTAATATTACAGGGCAATAAATGTTTTAAAGAGCCTTGGGGGGATGCTCTTGAAACACAGTCCAGACTAGAACTCTAAAAATATGTCTTAATATATATTAACCTCTTTTAGGACTTTTGGCTCTCAAACAAATATCGGAGTATAGGGCTTTTTTTTCTTCCCCTCCCCTTTTTACTCTTGGAATTAAGAGTCCCCAGCTATATTTTTTCCCTTTTTTCCCTCTTCAGCTGTGCTGGGAAGAACATGAGGGAATGTAGTTAAAATTCAAAAAGGTTCCCCTTTATCATTACCATGAATCAACACAATAAATGAGCCCCTTCAGAGCACGGTAATAAGAATTTGATAAATCATCAGCCAAAAATTAACTAGATGTCAAAACAATCTTTGGGAAGTGTGATGGATTAGGGGCGATAGTGGCAATTAATCTCCCAGCATGAGTTCACAGGAGAGACTGAGAGCTGGGAGATGGATCGGGGGGAGACCACGGCCTCGCAAGGTCAGGACACTGTGGAAAGGAATGGGAGAGGGAGAGAGAGATGGAGGAAAGAAGAAAAAATTCCACTGAGTCGGCAATCCGCGGCCCCCAGCAGCCGAGGTAGAGGTCAGTCACATGCCTTTGAAAACCTTTCTGTCTCCAGCTGCTCTCTGTGATGAGGCAAGCACTTTTCTGCTCCGCTAATAAATGCCACAAGCCAGCTCATGGGGTACAACACATGGCTGGAGAGCAGGGGAGCAGGCGGGCCTGTCCTGTTCCATGAATGGAGGCAGCAGGATGCTGCACACAGATCCTCCTTTGCTATGGAATTCACCATGCCAGGCAGGGAGAGCGCAGGGATGGTGGGGCTGGGGATGGAGGGGGAGCAGCAGGGTGTAAAGTGTTCCAGCTCTGCTCCTCCAGCAGCTCCTTTAGAGCACAGAGTACCTCAAAACACCTCAGTTTTCCCAGGTTTGCGTTGGAGGTGATCATAGCACTGTGGCAGCATTTAATCTGCTGAGGTTGGGAGGCAAGTTGGGACTCCCAGAGGAAGAGGTGGGAGGATGATGTGCTGTGTTATCAAGGCACGCCTGGTGGGGATGCGCTGAGGATGCTTTCCCTCCTGCTCCCAGAGTTAATTCCTTAAAGTAATGTGCATCCCTCCCTTCCACTCCAGGAAATAGATGGCATTCCCTGTGCTGGTTACTTCTGCATCTCATATCCCAACAGCAGCACAGCTCCCAGCTCTAGCAAAGCACAGTACTGACTGGAGAATGCCTACAGAGAGGCAACGGCTGCTGTGTTGCTGCCCTGGGCAATCACTCTCTCTGCTGCTGCTGCATAACTCTCCACTCTGCTTCCCATTACGTCCAGCCCTGGCTAATTGCACATACACCAGCAGTTCTGCTCTTCATGCAGGGTGAGCCGGGCCACCCCAGGGCCATTGTGCATGATCTGCCTGATCTACGCCCTCCCTTCTTTGCACAATCTCTGCCATCCGGAATCCTTTGCAATCCAAATAAGAGGGGGGGGGGGGGGGGGGGGGGGAAAAGGTGATGAAAGAAAATCCAAAGTCAAGCAATAGGCTGGCAGGGCTCCTACTGACTCCTCACACTTCTTGCTGGGCCTCAGGGCATGGAGCTCCTGGTGACATCTCTCCCAGCACACACAGAGCTGCCATACGCTCAGGGTTGAGACCACAGTGCTGTGCCGGGGGCACGGATGTGTCCACAGTCACCTCTGTTTGCAGCAACAGAGACCGCAGGAAAATAAATAATTGGCCCGGATCCTCTGCAGCCACGCTGCTGCGGTTCTCCACTTCATCACTCTGAGGCTCGCAATCCCTTTCCTGAGCTGTTTAGCATCTCTCCTCACATTTTCACTGCTGGAACATTGTTGGCTTTGATACACATTGTGCTCTTCCCCTCAAGCGACAAGGAACAAATGTTCAGTGCAACACAGGAAGCGCCCACGGGGTGAGGAAGGAGAGCCTCAGCCTCACTGGCAGTGGCTGCTTGCTTTCACCACTCTGAGCGGGGAGAGAGCAGAGGGCAGCAGCTGGGGACAGCAGCTTGGATTGCCAGAGGTTCTCCATTGCAGCTTTGGGCAGGAGGATGGGCAGCGCCTGCTGATGACAGCACAGAGCTCCCAAGGAAGGGAGGGATGCTGGCTCTGGGCAGAGTGCTTGGCAGCAAAGAGCAGCCCTCATGGCTCACTGTGCACTGCAAGCCTCTCAGATGGGACAGAAGCACATGGAGATGATGTTTAGAAAGTAAGTGGTGAAAGTGGAGCTCAGAAGCTGAAGTGGTTGCAGAGTGAAACCACAAGTGGAGCGCCAGTGAGGAGAGGGTTGTTTGGATGTGGCAGTGAGATGGTAGCATTCCCTGCTCATCTACCTGCTTCTGGGCCAAGAAGGTAAAGACTGGAGATGCACCTGAGCCAATACTGCTGTCAAACGTTGCTTGTGTGCCCCAGCCCAGCACACCACAGTTCAGCTCTGCTGGAGATGTCACTACAGCTGACACAGTACCAGTGCAACACAAGATGTGGACCTTTCCCTGGAGGAATCAAAGCCCACAGCAGCATGCAGACAGCAGCAGTGGGGATTTCTGCTCCTTGGTGAGATGCCTTGGGGCCAAACACCACTACGTGTACTGCAATATGTACCTAATTTTGCAGCAATATTGACTGACACTTGTATATAGAACAAGACTCCCATTTGTGCGAGGCCCCAACTGCTGTGCTCCCGTGTGTTCACATTGTTGACAACACCTTTCTTACATAATTGCATCCATAAGAGAGAACTTATTGTTCTTCTTTTCCTCCATCTCATCGCATCTTTCATGACTTCCCCGGGTTTTTGGTACCGCTTTGTGTAAGAGACAAACGCCTGGCAAACGTTTGGATACTGCTGGCTGTTGGCGCATTGCAATGTCAGGAAGATTTCTGGGCAAGGGGGAAAAGAAAAGAAGAAGCAAAAATCGCACCCAGCTGGAACGCTTTCCCAGAATGCCTGTCTCTTCTCAAGACAGACAGAGCTTGGACGGAACAGATGTTTCCACCCAAAAGCAGATGTGGAGATGTTACTTTCCCAGGGAGGAAATGTGGTGGGGTTTATTATTAACCAACAGCCCCCATCTGACAGCTTCCCTTGACCAACAGTTGGAAAATCTGGAAGAAAGAAAACAACACACCGCCCTTTAAGCCAAGTGGTGGCAGGAAGCAGCCAGCCCTGATGGACTCGCTTGATTTATTGTTATTAATTACAACCCGGAAATGACCAACAACATCTGGGGGAGCCAAACATGGAAGGGAAAGCAAGCTGAGCACGGGGGCCAAATTTGTCATTCTGTGATGGCCTTAGCGCACTGCTGAGCTTTGGGAAAGGCAGCTGCAGAGTGTGAGCAGCATCTGTAGGGCTACAGAGAGTGGCCAGCAGGGGAAGGATGACACCGACCCAATCCCAAACCAAATGCAGCAAACGGGAACAGAAACTCTTTGGAAAAGCCAAGTGTCTCAATGAAGGCAGGAGGCAGACTCTTCTCTTTGGGAAGCTGCTAAGCTCAGGTGTTGCACCAAGCACCAGCTCCTGGATTCCAGCAAGGAAATGCTCCCTCATGCTTCACCTGCTGTGAAAAAATGGCTGGTGTTAAACCTGACTGCATTCTCCTTGGGATTTTAAAGTCCTTTTCAAAGGGGAGCTACAGATTCAATGCACCCTCTTCACCTCTGCAGGTATACTGATAGAAATTGAACCTGAATGGGTTATTTCCACCCCCTGCTCTTTTCCTTAACTCATTTCGTAAGGCACACACTGCAAAAAACCAACTGCAGGAAGGTGAGGAGAAGTGCCCCATAATTGAGAACAATACCTCCAAGGGGCTTTTCCAACGAGGTGCAGATTTCTCAGGCATGCATTTTCCGAGCTGAAGTCAGTATAATGAAGTCCAGAACTTTTAGGTTTCCCCTTTAATATATCCATCATGTCTAGATCCATTATTGACATGTTGACTTTCTTGTTTCTGATTTAAGCTGCCAGACTCAGTAAAATTGCCTTGACAGCTTTAACATTTGTGGCAGAACACTGACATGATGTTACTTACAGCTAATTAAAGTTGAGAGCATAATAAACAATCTCGGGATCCTAGCAACCTAATTTCCTCGGGTATTGAGTTTGCTGGATCTTGAGCAGAGTTGTTTGAAGCCCTGCAGAGTTCTGAGCCTGACCTCCCTGCTCTGCACATTGGGGTCCCTGAATCCAGCTGGGTGACACCAACGCAACTGGGGAAACAGGGAGAGGTGGGGGGATGGAGCCTGGCAGCTGGCATGGGTTTGGGAAACTGGGAGGTGATGGGAAGGCCATGTCAGTGTGGGGGAATGGGCCAATGCGTTCAAGCTAATGAGCAAATGGGATGAAAGCAAGCAAAGGAAAATGTAATGACTACAATGGTGTCTTTCTTACTAGGTTGCTCAAGCTTCTCCCAAGTGCTGGCACAAAGCTGTGCAACACAGAGTGCTGGGAAAGGTGCTGAGGGGGCAGAGGGAGCATAGTATGGGGATCTCACGGATGAGGATTTGCTATGGCCAGTCAGAAGGTCCGGGAAACTTTGTAGTTTCATCAGTTCATTTTCCTCCCCCTCCCATTCCATCTCAAAACCCAGCTTGTTTTACGTAGAATTGCTTAGCACGGTGGGAAATCACACACACAATTTTTCTCTGCCTCCCTAAAGACCAGGAGTTGAGTCGAGGAGTTCAGTCGAGGGCAGCGTTTCACCTTTTCTTCTGATGAAGACGTTTTCATTGTTTATTTTAACGACAAAACAAAACTTGCCGTATCCAAATGAGATTCCTTGAGCTGACTCAGCCAGCAAATCAGCGTTTTTCCTGTCTGCAGTGAATCAAAAATCACTTGCGCAGAACCAACTGAAATTTGAGGTGAATTAAATCCAAAATCTCCCTCTGTTCTCACCAGTGACTGACATGCCTCCCTTATTGCCAGTTTCTTGAGTGTTATTGGACCGATTTCCCCCACTTCTACTATCGCTCCTCGTTCTGCAAAGTAGGGCAACAGCAACATTTCATCTCTCGTTTGCACAGCCTTGAACGCCATCGCTGCGAGCTGAGCCACTCGCTGCTATTGGAGCGAACAAAAGTTGGGATGTATTAAGTTAAACCTCAATGAAAAAACGTTCCATTTGAGCATGCTGCATTTGTGCTTACAAAGAGGAGCAACTGGTGAAGTCACGGGAAGAGGACGGTGCATCTGTAAGGTCAGGGGGTAATTTGTAACCAGGTGTTGGATGAGGGAAGTGAAGAGATTGGGGGTTAATGCGGCTGATGAAAGAACATGGAGACCAATGACTCCACCAGGAGGGATTTCTCCTGGGGAATGATGTACAAACGCAGGCCCTCTGCCATGTCCTTCCCCCAGGAGACAGGGAAGGCTGCAGGGGTGGCCTTGGAGCCTGCAGATGTGGCAGTGCCCGCAGCACTCGCTCCCATTCAAGTTTCCTTTCCTGCTTTAGTCCTCCCTCTTTCCTGGCATTTCCTAAGCACAGGACTTGCTCTCAGTAGCAGAACGGATGGTGGAGGGGCAGCAAAGGAAAAGAAGCATTCAGATTACCCAAAACCTACACACCAAAATAAAAACTTTCCCAAACCCCTGCAGGCTGCACCCATCCCCACCTCCACTTAATGCAGCTCCACTGAATTCACCACAGGGAAAGAAAAAAAGAAACCCACAGCTCTCGGATGAAGGCAGCATTTCCTCCCTTTTGTTTTGGCTGTGGCTGTTTTCGGTTTCTGATTGTTCAGCCTCTTTATTCCTCACTTTCAGACTCTTGTTCACTTCCAGCTGGGCTGTATGTGTGCCTCGGAGATCCAGTGGGAAAGGTGGAGCGCGGTGACCCCCAGTCATTAATCAAGCTGCCTAAGCCGGGGCCTTTTCACAGCCAGAGCCTGATTATTGGCTCTTGGGAGCTGCGTAATAAAATGACAAGGGGAGTGAGTCTATTTCCTGCCGCCAAACTGCTGACATTAATTCACACCAGGGGGCTCGGGGAAGACAGCAGGAGGGGGAGTGGGGAAAGAATCTGTGCAAGCAAACCCTGCAGGACCCGCGTGCCGATATATGGCTGTTGCATGCACGCATGCACAGCTGTGTAATGCACTGCTGTGTAATGCACAGCCCTGCAATGCACAGCTGTATAACACACGGATGTGCAATGCACCACTGTGTAATGCGCAGCTCTGCAACATGAAGCTGTATAACACACTGATGTGTAATGCACCACTGTGTAATGCACAGCTCTGCAACATGAAGCTGTATAACACACAGGTGTGTAATGCACCACTGTGTAATGCATAGCCCTGTAATGCACAGCTGTGTGATGCTATTACCTGCTGTGCTGCTGGGGTGGCATAAAACCATCATAACAGTCAGGAGAATAACAAGCCCCAAATAAACACCAAAACCAACAGCAACAAACAAATGCAGAAACGCCAGAAGATCAACACTAGAAGTATTTATAAGTGAAGTCCTTGAGGAATTGTGTCTAGGAAAACGGGGCTATTGCATCCTTGCAATCCTGTTGCAGAGGAATAAATGGGACGGTAAAATACAAGTGGTAACAATTTTCTAAAATTGGAGAAATTCTTGTTCTTTTCTTTTTTTTTCCTGAGCTAATAGCTCTTTTGTCCTGACTCTAGACGTTTTGCTAATCAGCTCACATCATATGGGAGCTATCAGCAGAGACAGTCAAGCCTGGGGATATGTAAAGCCTTTCCACTGCCTGAAGAATCCAAGGAGACCTTTGACACCTGACAAATTCCCTTGCAAGGGAAGGGTAAGGGAAGAAAGTTGGAGCCAAAAGCTGTCAAGCCATTTCTTCATTAGCCCTGAAATAGAAGCTTAAAATGTTCCACTGCCACAATACCTTGTTTCTATGGGGCAACATGGAAGGTCTGCTTTGCTCAGAGCTCTCTTTCCATGCTGTTGGCCCATCTCCCCTCTGCACACAGAGCTACCAGGACCACAGAAATGGGTCCAAAAGCAAATTCTGCAAAGGTGTCAATGTTTGCACAAGGCACTGGGGAATCAGATCTGCGTTCTGTCCAGAAACATCCCATGAGCAATCAGAAATGCAATTCTAATGCTGGCTGTGCCACCAAACACAAAGCTTCTGGTTTAGCAGTACTTGGAGGAGTGCATTGCCTGGCTGTCCAGCCGCCTAGAAATAACCCATCAGAAAGCACAGGAGGGCTGACAGGAGGTGCTACTGAAGCTTCTGCTCTGCAGCCCAGCCTTTCTTTTCCCTCTTCTATTGCAACAGATGAAACATGGAAACTGGGGAAACTCAGAACAAAGTCAATTGAAAGCGACAGAGCTGAACCCCAGCGCAGCGGATGGGCAGAGCCGATGGCTCTGATGGAGTCACACTGCTCTGCAGTGCCTCACTGGTCGTCAACCACATCCATCCTCAGTGAGGACAGGCCCAGGAGTGAGCCCAGCACTGCAGCCGGGAGGAGGAGGGCTGCAAATACGGCTGTGTGATGGAACAGCATCGTCGGTTCTCACGTGTGCATCTGAGCAAGAAGGGCCCGATAAAAAAGACCCATTTGCCATTGCAACTATATCAAACCTTCTACAAAAAGTCACTTCGAGGTCACTGTTTTTGTCCAGTATTTCAATACATTAAATGCAATTACTTCATTGTTGATTTACCTGTCATTAGAGGCATGTGTTTGAACATGATTTATTGAGTGAGTTTTGTGCCAGTTGACTTGCAATAGATTGCACAATATTCAAAAAGGCTCATTTGCTTGGCATTACATTAGAAGCAGGGTGATTGCAACACAAAGCAATGTAAATGAGTTCTGAGAGGCTCCATCATTCATGTTGTCATGTACTGAATCCTATTATTATTTATTACCATAATTGTACTGTGTTTCCTGGGGCGATAAATTAGGACTGATGGGTCCCGCTGACAGCCAAGGACTGGACTCGCTCTATATAATTTAATAGGGATACTGTTGGATCTCTGCTTGGAGGAGACTTAGGGAGGAATTTAGTAACTAAGCAAAATCTTTTCTTAAAAAAAAAAAAATAAATAAATTAAAAATAAAAGCGGTGAAGTTTGGGTTTTTTTGTGTCTTTTTTTTTTTTTTTTTTCTCTCTTTCCCCTCCCTTGGCAGCAATTTAAGTCTTGATAAAAGCTGCAAAGGAAATGGGAGCACTCTGTCTTTCATAATAGGATTGTTAAAAAAATCACTGCCCTGTGTCACAATCTGTTTTATGCTCCCTGCTGACAGGCAGCCTCACAGTGCTGGGAACCGAGGGACAGGGATGGCTTAAAGGGGCCGCGCCGACAGCTGCTGACCTCTGCACAACAAAGCTGGCCCATGAGCCACCCATGGCCCAGGGAATGGAGGAGGTTACCCCCCCATACACATACATCAATCACAGGATGGTTTGGGGTGGGAGGGACCTCAAAGATCACCCACGTGCTGAACCAGTTGAGGAGCGCTGTAGGAATGCTGCTGGTGGAGATAGCTGGAGGATCCTGTGAGCAGGGATTGCAGAGGGCACATCTCAGGCTTTACTATCCAGATTAAGATTCAGCAATAAACTCTTCTCCTCCCTGTGCTTTAACCACTACAGTGCTCAGTCTTCCCTCCCTGCACTCTTTCTAGGGAGACTCAGAGCTGCAGAACCCCGGAGCTGTTGGGTTAGAACAGGTTAATGGTCCCTGCAGCGTTGTGCGTTGTATTTGTGAGCAACCAAATGTCCATAAATCCTCCTAGTGGACAATTTGGTGGAATAATCAACACATAGGGATATTTCCTTCTAGCCCACCCTGAGTTAGTGACTGCCTCATGCTGCGAGGCATGAGAGCTTATTGACTGGATCCATCTCCAGTTCAAGTCAATGGGTGTCTGTCAATTCAGACCAATCCAAATCAGATTTTTATTGACAGGAGAAGCTACACAGAACATTGCCAAAGTGTGAGAAAGTGACAGCACATCCCTGCCTTCCATGAGCCGGCTGTCAGTGGGACACACACAACCTGCACTGTTTATACAGACTCACAGCTTCACTGAACAGAAACTGTCCTCCCTTGAGCTTCATTGACTTCATTGAGCCAAATACGCCGCTGGGTGTAAACAAGATCCACCCTGCTCCTCCATGGGCACCAAGTTTTATTAGAAATAGGGCCGCACAGATACCCACCCCTCTGCCAAAAAGCACCGTGCAGCCTCTGCAAAGAAGAGCCCCACAGCAGAGCCCACAGCCACAACTGCTGGACCATCCTCATCCCTGTTCCCCTCCTCCCCAAGGACCGCTGCTCCAGCTCACGTTCTTTCTGCCCCACGCAGACATATGAAACTTGTCACTCAGACTTCAAAGGCGCTTTTTGCTCTCCCCTCTGCAGCAGTGACACATTTTTGGCCAAGCACATCACATTAATTTGCTGTCAAACAAGAAGGCTTTCAAACAATGGAAGGATTGTACACTGTGCGGCACGGCTGATGGGCAGATCACCAGGTAACCTGATGCAAGAGCTATAAAATGCCTCAAAGATGCACGCAAAAAGTGCAGAGTCTGGTTTTGCAAAGAGCTTTGTGGTTTGTAGGGGCTTGGGTTATTTTTGGTATATACTTTAGAACAAACCTTGGCGTTGGACTTGTGTTTCCAAACCAAGCTTCAGTTCAATGTGTGCATTTCCTTAATCAGAGCATCGCTCCCTTGCTTTCTTCAGTGCTCCCTGCTTGGACCCACGGAGTATGGAGAGTCCTGTGCTGCCCCTCACAGCAAGGCTGGATAAGTGTGGAGTGACTGCAACCACCTTTGGCATCAGCCATGCCAATGGACAGCCCTTAGATAGAAAGGGATGACAGCCCAGGCTTCAGTTACCAACCAAGGACAGCACAGCCTCCTCCTCCCCCTGGCCTGCACCCAACACAGAAGTTCTGAGCCCAAAACCTGAGCATCATTCTGCACACCTCCAGCAGCACAAAGTGGCACAGAGTGTGACTGACTGGAGAGATGAAGATATTAAGCATGTGTCTCTGTCAGTTATGGCCATTATCATTAGCAGACTAGCTACTATTCCCTATATATTCCTTTTAGAACCGTTTACAGCTGAAACATTTTTAATGGCTCGATGAATATGAATGCAACATTTATAACCATTTACACATATGAGACTTTGGGGCACATCCATCTCTCATAGCAGGCATAGAACCTCCCATTACCGCGCTGTCATGCTGAAGAGGGGATGGGGAGAAGAGGACCCCACTTTGTAGTGAAAGATGAGGATGTTATTTCTGCCTGTTTTGTGGAACACATGTTCAGATATCTCCTTTATTGTCACCACAAACGACTCTCCCCGCCACGCACTTCTTTAGACTCTTTATCCTTTCATTAACAATGGGGAAATGCAGGCCGCTACATCTGTTAGCAGCCATAATTTTAGACAAATACAACTTCTTATCAAATAAGCCTGCAATAAATGTTTCATGAACAGAACCCTTCAATAGAACTCCCAACACTAATTTAATGAGAAGTATCAAATGATTTTTTTTTTTTTCTTTATTCTGATATCTCCCCAGAGACAAATGATACTTTGCAGGCCTATTTTTAACAAATGAATTATTGACTTAAACTGGCACAATTAATCACAATATAATGGGATCAGGGGATGTTAGAGGCTCATTCAGCACGGCAGATGATGAGTACTGACTCTTCCAAGAAATGAGGCTCTTTAATCACTCCCAGATTAACAGCTACATGCTTTCAAATTTCAATCACAGGGACCTGGCTGAGGGGAATGAAAAGGGCTCCTCCAGGGGAAGGAGGGAAGAGGAAGGCTTCCTATATGAGCCCTGCTGTCCGCCATCCCGTAAAGACATATCTGACTTCTCCAGGGCGAGAGCAGCATCGAAACCAGGCTGCAATTCTAAGAGTTCCTCCTCCCAGCTTTTATCAAGTTGTGATATCAGTTTTAGATGGATAGAGGATTGCTTGTGGCCCATCAGGATGCTCAACACCTGCCCTTAAGGGGAAACCTGCAGGATATAGCAGAAGAAGCTTCCTAATTAATCCTTTCCTTAGAACAAGAGACGTTTTTCTACCTTCCTGCAAAAGGTGCTACCGTGTTGCAGAACATGCACATGAAAATGCTTTTCTCTCTGCTGTGGTTTGGTTTTGCTTTAAGCTCTCTTTGATTAGCTCCATAGGGCTGTAGAGACATTGCTATGAGTTACAAGGCCTTTTGCCATGCAGCTCCAGGACTGTGTTCATCTCGTGTAGGTGCACAAACACAAATCATAGCAAGAGCATGATTCCATGATTCTATAAAGAGCGTCCCCAGCAGCAGTGATTTGATACAGTTGTCCTGCAGTGATTGGGGTTGGAAGATCCTTCAGCTCCCCAGACAATGTTTGACCCAAGAGAAAAGGAATTCAGAAGCCTTTGTGACAAAAGGCACCAAAATAAAATGTATGAAGGTGAAGTTTTGAAGCCAAAAATGGCGGAGGAAATGAAACAAAGTGAACGTGAAGGCAAAGGGAGCGCATGGAACCACATGGGAAGTTGGACACTGCGGCTGCATTACTTCGCTCAGCTCAAGCTGAGGGTTCTGTCTTTGCTCAGCAACAGTTTGTGACATCTCAGACACCTCGAGCAGAGCTTTCCCCTTCAGCCTGTGCTGCATGAGGTGCTTGCAATGCCCTGGAATCTTGTTGAGCTTCCAAACAAAAGTGCTTTTTTTCTGTAATTTGCACTTTAAGAAACATATCTGCTCTCTGAAATAGAGAAATGACAGCATTTCCAGGATGGCTCACATGCATCATCTGCCCCACATCCTGCCTGTGACAGCAACCTGCTTCACACGTCTCAGCAAAGCAATTCCAGAAGCTCCATGGAAGGATGTCAGAGCAATAAAGGAATGTCCCCAAGTACAAAACCACTCATCCCTCGTGGCCATCCTTCCCTGACAGCTTAAAGTCATACACAAACACAAACTCCAACCCTATGCTTCAGTATTAGCACAGTACACCTGGTCATAGTTTAGTGCTGCATTTCTGGGTATGAACATTATTTAGCAAAGCATACAATCTGCTTTGAAGTAGACAGATTTCCTGGCGTGGAGATGAGGATTGGGCGACTCTCAGCCCCCACCATGTTGTATTGTTGAGCACTGGGCTCCATCCAGGCAGACAGATAACACAAATGCTGCCCCAAAGTTCAGACCTGGGGGGGAGGAATTGAAGCACCAGTAGTTGGGTTAAGTAAGGACCATTAGAGAGAAAACCTGTTGGTTATTTGTCAGGCTGAGCTCCAACAATGCAGCTGGCAAGGGGAGCAACTGCTGGTGATGGCTTTCCCTCTTTGTAGGAACCATTTGTTTCTTCTACACCAAAAGGCACAGAGTGCAATGCTGAAGTCACCAAGAGGGTTATGATACTGCACTGCTGTTCTATAGGAAAAAACTCACAGTAATCTTTGCCTGATTCACATTTCAGACCTCCAAACAACAACAAAAACAACCCCATAGGACTTCCACATGTTTTGCCAGGTAGAATGTCAGTGTCCTGTCCGCTCCAGCCCTGATTCTTGGTGGAGCTGATGGAGCTTTGCTGCATTCCCTGTGTGGCTTCAACAGCTGCACATCCTCAAGCCAGGAGGAAACGCTGCAGCTCCCATTAGCCCTAAACCCACACTGAAAGGGGATCAGCCGCTATGGAAAAGGAATGGGAAAGAGGCCGGGAAGGTGGCAGATGTCCTTGGCTGTGCCAGAGTTTTTCCAACACATGTCATTGCCTGCAAGGCAGAGAGCAGAGATGGGAAATGGCAGACGAAGGCCATTTGTCTGCATCTCCTCAGAACCAGAGCTGCTCTTGGAAGAAGGGGCCAACTCCTGGGTCTCCAGTGGAGGTCTGGTAGCCAAAAACATTCTCTTCCTCATGTTAATTTATGGGCCTGTCAGAGGGTTGGAATTGACTGGGAAGAGGGCTTGTTTTACCTATGGTGGGAGGAAATCGAGTGATGTTAGCAGCAATGCCGGGCACATTATCATCTGCTGGTTCCATTTAACAACTTCTCACAACATATGCAGTTTACATTATGGTATCCTGCACATGTAGTCTTTGGCTGAAAATATCCTCCAGAGCTCTGAATTTATGGTCATGCAAATACTCAGAGAAGCAAGAAACACGCATGCCAAAGAATGAAAAAGGAAAGCCTTCGTTCCTGCTTCTAGGTCACGTTAACTCTCCCCCTGCTGTGCTGCACAGAACAAGGGATGCTGGTGTTCACCAGGCACCCTCATCTCTGCAATGGCAATTCCTCAAATACCGACATCTCGCACAGATTTCCTTGGCTTCCACGGGCAGCTGGAGCTGGGCCTCTGAGAAAGAGCTGCTTTCAGCCAAGCTGTCTGTTCTCTCTTCAGGCCTGGCACAACAACAGCCCTCACTCTGCCACTGCTCCCACCAATGCCACAGCCATGGGGCCATCTTCTGAGTTCCAGCACAGAACTCAGGGCAGTGAGTGAATCCCCAGGGTTGGGTTGGAGTACAATTTAAGGAGCCTGTTCCATTCTAATACCATTGTTTCTCCTGTTTTATTCCTCGTGAAAGATGAGGATGGAACTGAATCTCTTTGACCTTTCTTTCAGAACTAACTTTCCTTTCAGCAGTGCTGCTTGCACATCCTTGTGCAATGCCATGCAGACATCCAGGCTCCATCCCAGGAGCAGCAGAGATGCATGGGGATGGCCCCAAGCTCATCAGCCCTTCCTGCCCAGTTAATGCATGGGGCAGAGTCCTGCTGGTTCTGGAACTGTGGGCTCACCATGAGCACAGAGGTTGCTGTGTGGCACCAACCAATGGCTGTAATTTTTGACTCGGTGGAATTGCAGGTTTAATAAAAGAAACGAAAACCAAAAAGACATTGTTTCAAGACCTCCATTTCATGTTAGGGCAGAACCAATACGTGCACAACCAATGGAGCAATCTGTCACCTGTCAGCTGTTGGCCAAACCTCTGCAGGAAATTAATTTTCAAGTGCAATTTCAGTCGCCTGTTGATGTAACGCTGTGGCACTGCAGGGATGGATGACGTGGGATGCAGTGCTGGAGGAGGGGGGTGCAGATCTGAGCATGCACTGCAACTCCCAGCCTTGGGCTGGATGGACCAGCATTGCAGATGGGCCCATTCCTTGTGCTGCACATTGACTACTGTGCTGACGCAGCACACGCTGCATGCATGGCACAAACCTCACTGCCCAGTGCTGGCAGGACAGCAGTTCACCCCCAGCTGGGACATAGGATTTGTGCATAGAAAGAGATGCACAGCTTCAGAGGGCTGCAAGCTTTCAGCCAATACCAAGCAGCACGCGAGGAAATGAAAGTGAATTTGTGCTCCTCGGGAATGATTTTGATTGCAACAGTTCAAAAATGAAATCTTGTCTCTGCGAGAAAAACGTGACTGAAGTTGTTCCTGCGTTGATACAATTGACCCACATTCCTCCTTCCCTCTTAATTTTTTAATAAGTTGATTCATTCACTGCACGATATCACTCCGCGATCACGTCTTTATCAAAAGCATTAATAAAATATTCACTTGTGTTTTTGTTTACCAAACTGTCTTTCATGTGGATGAAATATTTCTCAAATCAGCTCGTTTATGTTTTCACTGAGCAATATATTAAGAAACCAACAACAACATGGAATTTGTGTTGGTGAAACTTAAAGTGTTTTGACAGCAACTACCTGTTCTGTGAAGTGCTCCTTAAGGGGAACACAGCCTTCCACTTCCACAATTTCCTTACTTTTTTTCCACCATCTTCTTCTGGTTTTGCTCATTTCTGAGCTCTGTGTATCCTCGATATCATCTGAACACCAAAGAACCAAATATAAAGGGAGGCACTGAGTGGTGACTGCCGAGCCCATCATCCTAAAATGGCCATTTAGGATAAATTCCTTCAAGCTCAAGAATGCAATTCTTTTTCCTTACAAAGGTCTCGTCTACTGGGTACATTGAGAAAAGTTGAGACAAATGGAGGCAAGGTATGAAGTTAATAAGCGTACATCAAAGCCCCATGGTTAGATGAAACTGCATCAAGCTGCAGACGTGTTATTGTGAAGTGGAGCAGCCACATGGGGTTTTAATAGCGCTGAGCTTCTGTTTGTAGCCTCATGCAATTAGTTACTCCTCACGGCTCCCTGCAGAGACAGGCCCCGGGCACACTGAGGAGCTGTGGGTTGCACGAGCTGCTGCCATCCAGCTGAAATGCTGGGGCACCAACACGGGGCTCTGCCCCACACCTGCAGCCCCACACTTCAGTGGGGCATGTGGGGTCTGCCTGACCCACCAGCTGGGTGCTGCAGCACGACCTGGGCTGGATTGGCTCTGGTGACACAGCTACCACAGATGGATGATGATGCAAATGAGACCAGAGGGAGGTATAACAACTAATTCTCTGGGCTTTCTACAAAGTGCATCTGTTCCATCATGCACTGTTCCGATGGAAGAAAGAAGGGCTGGGAAAGTTTCCTTATGGAAATTGCAATTACTGATCTGTAAGGATGCAATGACAGAAGGAAGGAGCAAACAAAGCCCCTTCCTCCATCCTGCTTCACACAGTTGAGCACAGGTTGGCCCTTATGAGCCACCACCTCCTGAGAACCTGGGGGGAAATCCACCTTTTCTGACTGTGATCAATAAGGGTAAAGAAAACAATCCCGAACTGTTGTTTGAGATGTAGCTACATGATTTTGGCAAACAAAGGAGAGCCTCCACTATGTGCTGCTTCCATCCACACTGGGATGCAGTGCAGAGGACGTCGGTGCAGAACCAGGCGTGCAGGACCCACATTCATGTGCAAGCAGGTGTGAAGTGAATCCCTCCGAAAGGACAGCATTCACAGCCTCTGCTGGCTTTGGGATGAATTAGCATGAATTCATAATCCATAAATCCTGGTGGCAGCGGAACAGCATCCCTCCTGTTGTTATTTATTTTGAGATTTTCACTGGGGCAATAGCTTTACGTTTGACATTTATATAGGTCACAGTGAGCTAATAGCCATCTGCCATCTGGGGACTTTTATAATGAACATTGCAGAAGACTATGAAACAATCTCTGGCATTTCCGATTTGAACATAAGCTGAAATAGGGTTGATCTTTACAATATGCTCTGCTGTCTCTCTTCAGGTTTGCATTAGTCATTTGCCTGGCCTTGCTACACACGCACGCGTGCTTGCACATATGGGAAGCGGTGGGCTTCAGCACTTAGTACTATCAGTTAATCACCACACACACAAGAAACCCATTACCTTGCATTGCTGGCAAGAGCCCCCACTCACCTGAAAACCCTGAGCACATTTCAGAACTGTTAATGACCCCCCTAAAGTGACAGTATGGGAATATCAGCCTTAAAGTAGGTGCACAGGAATGAAATCGCTCCTTCAACGTCACATATCCATCTCTGAGCATCACTTCTCTGCTCTGCTAATCCAAAATAGGCACAGCCTCTGCATGGAGGGGGGGGAATGCCCCCAGGAATGTGTTATTTCCTTATGGCACCTGAGTGTGCTGTGCTGCTCTCACAGATGGGGAACTGAGAGAGGAAAAGATGGAGTTGCTGAGTGATAGAAGCACCTACAGGAGCTGTGAGCGGAGCTGGGTGCCCTGGCTTTCAGGTCAGAACGGCCCTTCTCCCTACACCTATGTGCTGTTTGCTTTGTGACACCAACCTGTGAAAGGACAGAATGTGCTTGGATGGATGAGAGCAACCCACCTCCATTAGTCTCTCTCCTCCTAGGGGGCCAGGCCTCCTTAACGCTGCTTGTTCCTCCCGAGTTCCCCGAGCCTCAGCAGGCCTCAGGGTAATAAATTACATTTGTCTCTGCCTTAGCAGCAGCAGCTCGGCCGAGCCCTCCTCCCCATGACTCAAGTCATGATGAAATGCCTATTTCCTGGTGCTGAGATCTGTGAAAATTGGTCTTTCCAGGCTCCTTCCTGAGGGACGTGGCTCGGCGAGGCGGTCGGGGCATCTTTGATCAGATGAGTTCTGTTCCCTTCCTTCCCCATGCAGACGCCTGGTCCTGGGGTGCCACTTATTTGTATTATGTCTTTTAAAGACGACACACAGCGCATTTGAAATCCAATCCCCCTCTCGTGGGGTTGTGGGGATGGGATGCCAAGGAGATGCCTGAGCACTGACCAGGTTTTGACCTGGTCCTATGAGGACTCAGGTTACACACAATGCTCCCCTGACTCTGATAACCGTAAATGTTTTGGGCTGCAGCTTCTGCAGAGTTCAGCAGGTGACAGCTTAAACAACTTAAATTCAGCTGCTGCTCTGAATGCTGATGCACAATGGAGCAAAAGGGCCAGCAGGGCCTGGGAGGGCACCTTCTCTTTTCCCACTGCTGTACTTTCCTTTCCCAGCTCAGACAGCCTGGTATCCCTATTGGCTCCATCAAAGTCCCATCCTCCTTCCCCTGGTCTCAGCCTTGTGTAGTTAATCTGCACGGATGCAAACAGCCACGGCACTGCCTGTGTCACTGTCCCTTTCCAGTAGCATCACTATAAACTCCAGTCCAAGTGAGAGCACAGCTTCATTCCAATGGAAAGTACAAAAAGATGAATGCTGTAACAACCCTACCTTTGTTTCTCCCTTCCCAGCAGCATCACTTAGCCAAGCTTAAGCAGTTAAGCACTGCTCATTCTTCTCAGCACCACTGGCAATACATAACGCAGCTCAGCCTGTGGAGCACTCCCTGTATTGTTATTAATGTCCATGTCACAGCTGCTTCCATAGGATGTCCATCACACCCAGGGATCACTGCATGCTAAAGGTGCCAGGAGTTCAGCCTGGGTCCTGCAGGAGCTCAGACTCAGCTCCTCTTTGAATTACAAAGAGAGATGTGGGGAGGGAGGCAGAGCAGAGCTTCAGTTTCAAGTTAAGGTGTGTGGGGGGGAATCACGCAAAGGGCACAAAAGAGAAAAGAAAGCAAAGGGGACATTCTAAATGCTGGAAATACACACTTGCACTGACCACATTGGGTAAACTAACTTTTGTTTTAATGCAAGCCACATTAAGTACATTTACTTTCAATGTGCAGCAGTGTCCTCCCATATTCCTGCCTGGCTCCATGCTGGCCTGAAGCAACAAAGCAGCCCCTTTGCCCACTCTCTGTGCCCAATCCCACCCAGCAGTGATGTGCCCTGTACCCAGCCCTGTGCTCTGCATTCCCTTCAGCACTGACTCCTGCAATCTGATGTCAATCACAGCTGTTTTTAATGCACTAAATATCCAAATCCAGACTAGTGCTCGCTTAACAATACGCTGCTTTGATCAGTGTAATACAAGCAAAACTGAGAAAAAGGAGCCCTTCTTCTCCCCTCCTCTCCTGAAATAAGCCTCACCATGCCTCCAGCTTGTAAAACCAAGGCAATTGCAAGCTTTAATTTTATTTCCTTCATTTTCAGGCTAACGGTTAGGTGCTGGTTTTGATTATGGGGCATTCTGAGTGGAGACCAAGTTATTTTAAATAAAAAACATGTTGAGCTTTAGGGGGGAAAATACTCCACAACTCAATCAGGGAGAAACGGCTTTTCAATGCAAACCAGTGCCCCCAGTGCTCATGAGCACTTACAGCCCCATAAAGCCAAAGGTGCAGCGCTGGGATAGCCCTACAGTCAGCCTCTCCACCAATGCTGGCACCACTATGTCAACCTGTATGAATATATATATATATACACATGATAACCACTGAACCCACGGAACATGCAGGCTGGTGTTTGTAGCAAAGATGCTCTGGCCTGCTGCCATTGCAAATGGAATCAAATATAGCCCAGTAGCTGGATTTGCACTGATCTGACTAAAAATGTCATCGTGCCTTCAGTGCGTGGGCCCGGCCAACGTGATGCCAGCACAGTTCCTGTGCAGAATGAGCACGCTTTACTAATACAGCATCACTTACAGATCTTCCTCTCAGGATCTATGTGCTACACAGACATGGTAGCTCTGGGGGCCACCATTTAGTCCTATTTAGTTCAGATTGACCAAACACTATGATAAAAAACAAGACAAAATGCTCAAAGATGAGATTAAGATGAGAACACCGTAAGGTGCTCTTTTTAGGACTGAAAAATGGTCTTGCACCAGATTTAGGGTGATGAGTACATTTACCCCAGCACAGGAATTGATCTCTTTGGTGGTATTATCTTATAATTACACCTGGGAGCAGCTCTTCCACCTCTTGCAAGGAATATTTTCAGCACTCCCTGACAGCACAGGAAGGCTGGCAGCACCTCAGGGAAGCTTTGTAGGATGGAGACACACCAGTTGGTCCTCCTGGACCAGGACTTCATTACCCCAAGTGCTGACCAAGCACTGGCAGCCTGCATTGCCCCAGAGTGCTGAGCTGAGTGTGCAGCAGACCAGCGCAGTTGCCTGCACTTCAAAATGCTAATTTATTTTCCCAATGTTTGAGCTAGTTTTATGATATCAGCATTTTATAACTGGAAAGCAATGGGTTTCTTTCCAGCTCAGGGAATAACCCTCCAGGGCCCCAGCTCACCAAAGACTTTGGGTAAAGCCACAGCCCCTTTCCTGGGCTTCCAGGTATCCAAAAGCAAAGGCATCTCAAGACAAAGCCCTCAGAAGCTCTTTTACCAGGCCTGGCAAATGCCCTCTCATTCTGCCTTTGCACAGTCATCCTGTGCATGTGGGGAGGTACTGCACTCTGCTTTGAGAGGGCACACGGCCCCGTGCTGCCACGAGTGCTATTGTACCTCTGCTGGCAGTTGCTGCATTACTATGACAGCTGCAAACCTCGATGAGTGAATAACCTAATCGAGCCATTAAAGGAAACAGAAGCCCTCTGCCCTGTTTGATTTCTCTCTGTAATGATGTAAAGTGCACTTTAATGGAGTCAAAGTGGTCCTGGGCCATTCTTGTTAAGGCCATTTGATGCAGTGCTATTGAGTCCCACTGCTAGCGTTCATTACCTCCCTTCAGCTCTCTCCCCTGCTGCATTGTAGTTCAGACTTCCCAGCACAGTTTCTCTGCTGCTTCAGCCCCTTGCCTGCGTTTTGTCTACATAAATTAGACCTTGTGCAGCATATTGGCCTGTCAGGGGACTAGGAAGAAACTGTATATTGTTTCTGGCATTCCCGGGCCCTTCTGCCCCTGACATCTGCTGTGTTTGTGACAGGGAATACATTCCTGACTCATTATCCGGGCAAGCGGAATCCCTCCCTGACAGCACCATTAATCAGAATCAAGCAGTCCGGCAAATAAAAAAAAAGAAGAAGAAGAGAGAGAGAAAAGAAGAAGAAAAAAGAAAGAGAGCAAAGAAAAGAGACGGTTCTTAACTTTCACTTTCGTGTCATTCCGGTGTCTGGACAAGCAGCAATCTATCTTTGTGAGTGACAGCTCTGATGGATGGCATTATTTATGCTTTTGTGTATTAAAAGACAGTTCTGGCACTGCCTTGTCACTCTGCCAGAGATCCGAATAAAAAACTTGAAATTTAATTTGAAGGGAAAGAGGGCAAAGATCAGAAGATTCGGGATGGGGAGAGACTGCTTGGGAGAGATGGGGAGCTGGGAGAGGGGACACACAGTGCTCCAATAGCTGATTGCCCCCACAGGTGCTGAAATTCTGGGTGTCACTGAGCATCTATATTAGAGCCTCCCTGGGTTGGAGGTTTGTCTGTTGACACAAAGAAGCTGGATGTTTCTTGGAAGGATGCGTTATTGAGGGTGAGATGGGCGTCTGTTTCGTCTTCTGTGCGTAATTTGTGTGTGGTTGTGTATGCAAACATCATCCTATCATATACAAGTAAAGGGTGCACAGGGTACCTTTGCACAGCGGGTACTTGGACAAATTCATTCTAAGCATTGGGTTCTTTTGCTCTAGCATACACGTCTTCAGAGCTGCAGAACACACACCTACACAGGTACATGGAGACAGCCCCAGGGACACATCCCAAGGTGAACAATGTACCCACAGGTTTAATTCCTTAATGTTTCCTTACTACACTCCTTGTAAACAAACTGAAGTTGAAACAAAGGGTTTCATTCTTGAAATCTGATACAGTTTTGCTCATTTAAAGCTATGGGAAAAAAAAAAAAGCCTTTCACTTCATCTGGAAAATGAAGTTTGAGTGTTAGCCCAGCCTCATGACTTTGCCTTTACATCCCCCACACACAGACTCTATGATTGTGGAATGCAGCAATCCTGGTATGAAGATTTAGATGCCCACACTTCTATCCCTACCATCTCCTGCCTGTAGACACGACTGGTATTTGCATGTGAAGTGCCAGGCTGGGGGTTGGCTCACACCAATCCATTTATAACATCAGAATTGCAGGGAGTGTAAATCCGTGCCTTTGTTTAACTGTGCTGATTTATGTGCTGGCAATTGAACCCATGGATATTTATATAGCATATACCACACCGTATATAAATACTACAACTTGGTCAAAGTTATGTTTCTATGAGGATATTATATATAGTGGTACATGAGGAAATAAGCGGGCCACGCTCATTTCAAGAGCAAGCAGGTATATCTTACTGAAAACTGTGCATTATGTGTCCTTATGCCAGCAATGAATTTGGCCCTACATATATTAATACTTCTGCAGCCCTGACCATAGGAAGAGCCTCCCAGGATCTGCTACCTCACCTGCAGACTGCACAGTGCAAACCTGCCTGATCTGAAGACCACAATTAAGTTATAAAAGCTCACTGCAGGAGTAAGGCATCCCAGATTACGCTGAATAAGAAGCAGAAATCTTACCTGGAAAAGCTGATTTGCATCACAGCTGGACATTTCTTCATCCCCTTCTGATGTATCCCAGAACAGAACAGCGCAAGCTGCCTGGATTCCTCTGTGCTGCTGCCAAAGAAGGATGGAGACCCACAGAGGTGCCAATGCCATTCCAACATGCATCCACCTGAGCATAACATTGTAAAGAGCCATTTGGTGGAGTGAGGTTGCTGTCCTCTGCCTGCAGGAGTGATGTGAGGGCCTGCCCAGCATGCTGCCTGCTGTGCATGTAATGCTGCCACAGGTCTGCAGGTACACAGTGGTTTGAATGCATGGGTCACAGACAAAGAGATGATGGTACGGAGCTCCCTGCGGTGTAAGAACACAACGTGTTTCAGTTTGTGATGGTTCCAGTACTGACTGACACCTGGTTTTGACCTGAGAAAACATGAAATAACTCGAAACACAGTTCTCATTATTTATAACTTCAGCTTTCAGATGACCCATCTCCTGGCGATTTTGACAAACATCTGCTTTGGAACCTCTTAGTCAACAGACAGCATTTGCTTTTAATTAATACGGCTTTGTTTTATCCCCAAGTCTCAGCAGGTTTCATTCCCCTCTCTTTGACTATTGGCATCAGCACCAGTGGCCGTACCACACCTTGCAAATCTGGGCAGCAGTCACTCCTGACACTGTGGATCCAGGGCAAAATCCCCAGCAACTCAAAAACTGTTGGAGTTCTTGGCTAAATCCGGGAATGGTGTTGACTTGCAGGCCCAGCTGGATTGTTGCTATCATCATCTTGGACTCTTCTTCCTGAAGGGAGTGCATCCATCTCCTCTTCCTATCCGCAAGGGATTATTCAGCTCAGTTGCATTCCAGCCTTCAGATGTAACTCAGCACACTGACGGAGCACAACTGATGGACAGACAGGGAAACTGCTACGAGCAATTGAGAACCCAGCAGGCCAGGATCACACCAGTGGTGTTCTGATGGAGGTGAAAGTCACCTGCACTGACTTCATCTGAAAAGGTTCCCAAAAGGAATGACATCACAGCAAGCCCAGGCACTGAGCTGTCCTTGCAGAGTGGGAAATTGTGGAACAACCCTATTGCTCTCAAGATCCAGAGCTTAAACTTCAATGTGAGATTCGTGCAGCACTCCTTCAGCTTCCCTGCAGCATCAGATGCTCTGAGGGAACTGCTCATCTTCCTCCTCTCAGCCTCAGCATGGAGTCTGTGGGTTGGCTTTTTGCAGTGTTGGGACTGCTCCATTGAAATTGCTGGCAGGGAGGGCAGGCTGCAGTTAGGGGTGAATGTGCACTGGGCTTTCTCTCTACTGACTTCCAGAGTCATAAGTTGGGCTGCTCAGCTGCTCCAGGTGGAAACACAGCAGTCATCTTTCATAAGAGCTCTGCAGAGAAGACAAGGAGAGTCAATCTTATTTTCAGTCTTACTGAATCTTCAAATGGCACCGTGCAATACATAAATATATCCGAGCAATACATCTGAGATTGCACCTCGGTTGGGATAAGTGGGGTAAATGTTCCTATCTCTGGTGAAGACAATTTCTACCCACTGAAGATCTGCCCTTTGATCTCCAAAGCCAAAGGAGCATAAACTCCTGTGTTTTAAGCACAGTAGAGGCAGTGCTTAATTCTATCCTGTTGTCTGTTAGAACAGCAGGAGGAAGAAGGAATGTCTTGGTGTCGTATGGAAACCACGGCTTGATGACGGACAAAATTAAATCCTTGCATTTGGACATAAACCACGATAACACAAAATATGCAGCAAGTCAGGCTTGGTTTTCTATACTGAAAACACAAGGCCCCACTTGGCAGGCTGGGAAGGGATATTAGTCAAATTCAGACATGGTTTTCTTTGTTGTTTTTTTTTTTTTTTTTGAAGGATAAATAATTACGTGTTGAGATATTCCAGACTCATGTTAGCACAGTTGTGTGTGAACCACAGCAGAGGATGCTGTGAGAATGGGAAGGACTGAAGGTCCTTTAAACAACAAAGAGCCTGGAAATCCTGGTAAAGTTTTGGGGTTCACTTCTGGAAAACAGTCCCAAAGTTTCCTCCAAATACATCTGACACATTAATCTCCGTAAGTTAAACCTTCCAAATGTTTGCTTACTGGATGTGCTTAGGGCAGGAGGTGGAGGTGCAGGCTCAGTGCTGTGCTGTGTCTCTGTGCATATCCATGCATTGCTACGGCTGCAGCTGGGCTGTGCCATGCCACAGGCTGAGCCCCAGCCCCTGCACACCCTCTGTGCTCTGCAGCTGCTCCCACTGCCCAGAGCTCAACTAAGCCTTTCACCAGTTGGAGATCCTTATTCAGTTGGAACAAATGCTTGTGCACAACAACAGATCAACCAAAGAACCATGGAATCATTAAGGTTGGAAAAGATCTTTGAGATCACCAAGTTCAACCATCAACCTATCTCCCCACCATCCCCACTAACCATGCCATAGAACCATACCATCAAGTATTTTAACTTGTAGCAATGCTGTTTGGAGTGCAAGAATCCTGAGATGGATTTACTTGCTGAAACAGCTCAAAGTGGTGCTCAGCAAATGACCTCTGCCTCATGGTTTGTTCCATGGGCTCCCAGGCTGTGCTGCTAATTTGTGTTTTAGAAGAAACCCCAATGTAGCAAAAGGCCTTTCAGCCCTATCCCACCACCATGCTCCTACTTTTATTTACATTGCAATGCTCTGTAGGCAGACCCCACTTTTGTAGTGTTTTGTACAGTGCTTTGCTCAGCAAAGACCTGACCCTGTCTCTTCCTGCTACCTGCACTGTCCGAGCTGATACCCACAACAGCTCACAGAGCATCTTCAAGCAGGTGCTGTAACTGACCCCAGAGGCACTGTGCAGAGAACAGCACTCAGATGGCACAGCAGACACAGATCTCCTGCACAGACAGAGCCGGGCCGTGTTCTTTGGTGCCACACTGCCCGTCCTGAGCACCCGAGCTCTGATTTGCACTGATCCCAGATTGCTGTGACTGCTGCTCTACATCTTGCACAATCCCATTGCCCTCACGGGTGTAAAATGGAACTTATAAATCACATTTTGGAAAGGGCAAAGGACGTAAATGTCAGCACAGCAGAATGAGTTTACGTAGATGAAGTCAAGACGAGTAGCACAGATATGGCATGGAGTTGGACTTCACATCTCGCTGATGCTCTTGGTCCAGAGCTTTGCTCATTAATGAGGCCATGATTCTGTTATTCAAACTTGTGGTAAGTGGTTCCTCAGGCAGAGATCCAGCAAAGCACTTAGGCAAATTCATAAATTTATGTCCCATTGACTTCTGTGCAACTATTTATATGCTCAAAGTCATGCGTGTCTTAAATGCATTTCCAGATCAGACCTTGTATTCAACAAATAGCCCTTCTGCAGCAGCGTAAACCCCAGACTTCCAAGATTCATCAGTTCACACCGTGATTTCTGAAGCTACTACAACTGCAACACAGAATATAGCATCAGAAAATGCCTTACAATAAGAAGTCATAGCTTTGATCCACACCCAAGTAGGGCTGATGGAGTGCTTGGCAGCAGCTTTGGGTCAATCACCCCTTTTATAGAAGGGCTTATTTTGGACTTCAGGCACTGAGGATCTCAGAACCTCCTGCATTCACACCTGTGTGATCCACGTTTTACTCCTTTCTTCCCCAAATGCAGCAGCAACACATTCTTTAACCGATCAAACATTCTAAATCCCACAGCGACGTTCTGCAGAAAGTGATTTAGAGTCAGCTCAAGCTGCCGTTAATATAATTGGTAATTTCATCAAACTAAAAGCTACGGTGATTTATTTTTAATTATATTCTCTACTTCTACGTGGGAAACAGCCATATCCACACTGTGCTCTCTGCCTGACTCCCTATCCCCATCCCTGCCCCTATCCTCATCCCCATCCCTATTCTCATCCCCATCCCTATTCTCATCCCCATCCCTATCCTCATCCCCACCCCCACTCCCATCCCCATCCCTACCCCTATCCTCATCCCTATCCCTATCCTCATCCCCACCCCCACTCCCATCCCCATCCCTACGCCCATCCTCATCCCCATCCCTACACTCTGAGCTCTCCATTGGTCTCACAGGGATGGGCTGATGCTGACCAGGAGTGACCAGCGGCAGCATTTACACTACTCTGGACTTTTCCTCTGCTCCTTCCCATGTAGCTTTTCAGAGCCTGAGCCAGCACGGGCTGCAAGAGATGAACATGGAATTAAACCCTTGGGGAAACCTGCCTTGGTGAAAATCTCAGGGCAGACAAAATCCTGAGGCTTTTGATATTTCATGGGATTTGTGCTTCTTGCTGCACTCCTTCACACAAAGCCTTTGAGGAACAGATTAACTTTGTCTGCTTGGGAACTTTAGCTGCAGGAAACTCCAGTCTGTTGCAATTGCTCCGTTTCCCTTTGACAAAGCCCTGCACCCCGCGGGCTGACAACCCGCATTACACCCACTGCTCTCACCGGGGTCACTTTACATTGCATCACTGCTACATGGAAACCACCCAATGACACCTGGGGAAACCTGAGCTCATGGCTTCATTGCTGCAAGGATGGCTTCGTTTGGAACTCAGAAGAAAACAACAGCAAACCTCAAAGTGTCATGGATTTGCCTTTTGCCTGTGGAGCTGCAGGGATGTGTGTGTATGCCCACATATGCTGGTGCAGGCAGGAGGTCCCACAGGTGCCAGCCCGGAGTCCTGTGTGCTCTGGACATTATGTGCCCATCTTACCATCGGCCACAACCCCATTTATTGTGTTACTGGCCTGGTTGTATAAAACTCAGTGAGGAAATCAAGCCCATAAGGCTGAGAGTTAAGCATTAAAATTGTGGTTTTCAAATAGCAGGCATGGAGATTAAATGCACACTGACATATGAAACTGAATGTACCCATAGGCCATTGAATACATTCCCCAAATCTGAATGGATGCACAAGCAAGCCTCATTTCCCTCATCCCTGCCTACCAGCACCCAGCCAATGCACTTCATGGAGTCTATAGAGACGTGGCATTATAAAGATCATGCAGCCCAGAAAAGTACAAAAGTGATTTAAAATGTTCTAATCTCATTAATCTGTTTCTTCTCCCTAAAGATGTTCAAAGCCCAGGCTGGATCCTTCGCTGGCAAGTAAAGTAGAAAAGCACTTAAATAAGACCTTGAATTTAAGCTTATGCTTCAATTATATTTACCACAAAGTTCATTTTGAGATAATTCACACTAAGACAATATTTCTAAGGAAAAAAAGCACTTGCTTAAGCCAGAGCCTTCGCAGTATAAATAGAGCTAATCTGCTGTAGATGAGTTTTTCTTCAGCAGGACTCCTTCTCCCAACTGCTCTGAGCTCCTTTCTGCAGTGCAGGGATAGGGGCAGTGGCTCATTGGCCTCTCCCAGCAATTCAGTTCTGCTCAGATTTGGCACATTCAAGCAAACAACAACAGGAGGTCGCTATAAAAACTGACACCCAAAGCACCTCTATCAGCCCAGATGGTCAGATACATTTTCTTGATCCCATTCTTTCCCCTTGGCCAACCTTCTATGGTGCACTGGGCCACTCCTATCCTTATCACAGTGTGTTCCCACTTAATGTCCCTAAGCTTCCCACATGTGGAGAAAGCAGTACAAACGTAGCTCAGCCACATCTGTAATTGGAGGTTCCATGTGCATGCCAGTATTGCATTATTATTATTATTGCAATTGACAGTATAAATGGCAGCACCATAATGGGACAACAGCATCAGGTCTCAGGGAGGCAGAGGGTAAGGAGACATTAATATGTGCAGTCAACATACATCTTGCACTAAGAGAGTGTGCTGGTATGAGTGGTTCTGACACCTAGAACATAAACCAGATGGCCCCTTTCTTACACCATATCATGCAAAAAGAGATTTGAATTAATTCATGTAGAAATCATGACAATTCTGTTACTGTTGGAACTCAGCACGGCGGACAGGGTGGCAGGAGATTATGCTGAATTTTTAACTTATCAAATAGCAGTGACAGATGTCACTGCCTGGGCTCCTTTGTTGTCTCCCATCCTTTCTCCATCTCAAAGCCTTCATTTCCTTTCTCCAGAGTAGAAGCCCTGGAAAACTATTTCTATTAAATGTTGGGCAGCACTTTCTCCATAGCCCCGCGTAAAAAGCAATCCAGCAAACCCCCAAAGCGTGTTCCCAAAATCACATAGATGCTGGGGTCAGCTCCACCTATCCACTCTTTATTATTGAAATTCCATTCAAAATCTGTCAAATTTTACAGTTTTTTCTTTCTTTTTCCCCAGTTCAAAGCCCCGGTTGTTCCATCCCTTCCCTTCACACACCTCCTCAGCACCACACATATCCATAGGGGCTGGAAGGGGCCTCTGGAGCTCCTCTAATGCAGGTTCCCTACAGCAGGAAAGCATTCAGGATCTTGAATCTCTCCAGAGAATCAGACTGTTCCATCTCTTTGTGCACATTGTTCCAGCACTCTGGCACCCTCAAGGTAAAGAATTTCACCCTAAGGTGCAGATGGAACCCCTTGGGCTCCAGTCTGTGCCTGGCACCCCTTGTCTTGGTGTGCTGGGCACTGCTGGACAGAGCCTGCCCATCTGTTTGTCTCCCATCCTTCATTTAGTGATAAGCATTGCTTACATCCCCTCTCAGCCCTCTGTTCTCCAGGTGAGCAGCACTGAAGCTCTCAGCCCATCCCCACCAGGAGGTTCTCCAGGCCCCCACCATCTTTGCAGCCCTGTGCTGGCCTCCCTCCAGCAGTTCAGTCTGCCTGGAACTGGGCACAGTGGCCTTCCCAGGGCAGAGCAGAGGGGAGCAGCACCTCCCTGCCCCGCTGGCCATGCTCTGTGCAATGCACCTTGGGGCCCCATTGGCCTCCTTGGCCACAAAGACACACTGCTGGCTCATGGTCAACTGTGGGCAATGAGAACATCTCCTCGGCCACCAGGGCACGCTGCTGGCTCCTTCTGCACAGTGTGTCCCTGCTGACAGCACCAGCCCCGTGTTGGGCAGCATGCAGCACCATTCAGCACTCAATCCTCAGCCAACATGGCTTCAACCCATCTGCTGGGGTCCTCCCGCTGCTCAACCTCCCACGTGGTTTCATTGGTGCTGGCAGAGAGCAGCAGTGCTGATGTTGCCTTTCATCAGTGGGGATCAGGCTCAAGCCACCGCCTCTTTGGATGTGTGTTCAGTGCTTCCACCTCCTGTCATTGGGATGACAGATCTGCTGGGACCTGGCACCTGGGAGTGCCACAGAGCCAGCGCTCAGCTCAGCACACACAGCTTTTCTTCCTTTCTTTCTTTTTTTTTTTCCCATTGGGGAACTTTCTCTTCCATTTCCACCCCCCTCCCCCTCGGACCTGAATGAACACTTCTTTCAGTAATGGGTTTTTTCCACCTGGTTGACTTGATGAAAGGTTTATGAGTTGACATTATGTGTGAGAAGAACAAAGCGAGCGCGGGGATGTGTGCGTGCGCGGGGGTGGGGAGCAGCCTCAGCAGAGCTGCTGAAAACTTTATTACAAACTAAGGGATGCTAAGAGCAATAAATCAGTTGGATGCTCCCTATGACACAGCTTGCACAGCAAGAGATCCACACAGGGCTGTGCTGGGCACCATGAGGTGCACGAGGAGAGGGTGAGAGGAAGGCAGAGAGGAGCTGGGAAAACATGGAAGAGCACGCGGTGCTCCCATCCTTTGTGACTGCCTTTATGAGGTTCCATGGGGATGAGCTCTGCTCACCACCCAGCTTGGGGTTAGGAGGAAGTTGACGGCTACGATTTACCAACAAACAGATGAACAGCAGCTTGGTGCCAGTGTTTGGAAACTACTGTACCTAAAACAAACAAACAAAAGAATCTCAGCTGTTGTTTGTTAGGAAACTGAAGTTAACAAGGCTTACCATTCGGAGGCCAGGATCAACCAAGACCACTTTCACTTAGCATTGCAGACGAGGGCAGTAAGGGCTTGTGCAGCTCCAACTGAGCCTGCACAACACAGAGCAGCACTGCCACCAGCTTCCCAGCATAGCCCTAAGCTCAGGCACCTGCAGGCAGCTCAACAGGGTTCACACAGCACTCCTTTTATGCTTTTATGTTCACCCCATGTTTTTCAAGCACTAGCCTTAGTTCTGCTCTAATTTAGACCTGTGTTAATTAGCGCTGCCTCTACTGAGGTGCAAAGAGTTTCTTAGGAGCAGCAGGCAGCGGCTTTCCCTGACTCAGCTGAATAAATTGCCTGGAGAATGGCTGTAACGTGACAAGCAGACCGAGTCCCAGCAGCTCCTGCAGGTCGTGCAATCCAGCTGCGTGCACTCACTGCTATTTCTCCCTAGCAATCCCATGCCGTACACAAAGGCAAACATGTTTCTATTTTAGACTTTAATCCAAGGCTACTGCATGCCTTTGGAGTGCGGATGTCCTGGAAATGTCACCGCAGAGCGGTGTGCTCAAGCGATCAGAGCTGTTCCATTTTGCAAATGACAGAGCACGGTCACAGATGACACTCCGGCCATGGGGTCAGGCGCAGTTGCTCAGGCTTGACTTGTTGAATAGCTCGTTAATAGAAAGGAGAAAGTGCAAATGCTGAAAGGTCCTGAGCAGCTGTAACTCTCCTCAGGTTGGTATTTCTGAGGCTGTTATCACAGATGAATAGAATCCTTTCCCCTGTAACAACCAGTGGGCATTGCAAGTTATAGATGAGTTTAGCAGCAGGAATATCAGGCAAAAAAGAGGCTTGCTATTTGCAGCTTTGTCATGTATCAGAAAGTGCTGACATCTGCTGAGCCAACTATAAACAGAACGTAGAGAGATGAGTGAGGGAAATGGTCAGGACCAGAGATGGCAATGAGGGGCGATCCGAGGAGATGAGGACTTAATTGGGGCTGCTGAGGGGTGCATGGGGGGACAATTGGGAAAGCAGCCTCCTGCCAAGTGTGGAATAGAGCCCAGATTCATGTGCCATGCAAACCAAAAGCAGCGTGAGATGAACAGCTGTGTTGAGAGCAGGGCTGGGAAGCACAGCTCTGTGGTACAGCATGTGAGCAAAGTTCACACGGAAGGAGTTATGTGAACTCAACCTGCTGGGATCTTGGAGGCCCGGATTTCCCATCATGGGCACTGTGCAGTGAGCAGTGAGCACACACTGCGGGCTGGAAGGAAGTGGAGCTGCGTGAACAGCACTTCCAGCAGTGACTAATACTATAGGATGCCTCTATTTTTAGGTACCTCATCTGAGAGCTTCTTATCTGCAGATAGTGAGAACCGAGTTGCTTTTACGTCTCTAGAAAACCAGGTGCTTTTCAGATGCACCTTTAAAATCAAGTTCTGTTTTCAATCACCTCCGAGGATCTTGGCTGGTGTCTAATTGTGCTCCCAGGCACTGGCACTGAAAAGCAGCCGGAGCTCTGTCCTAGATCAGCATGCAGTGACACGCATCATTCACACTAATGGACTACCTCTAGCTGTGCTGGGGGAGAGGGAAGGGTGGGGAAAATGTGCCAAGATGTACTTCAAAAAAATAAAAGAAGAATCAGGTGCAATTGCAGCTCCGGGCTGCGTGCTTAGTGTTAATCATTTGCTTCATCTCTGGCTCATCTCTGCTCTATACTTTTGCACTGTGAGCAATTCAGATGTTCTGGAAAAAGCAAAGTACAGACATGCTTGAATTAGCACCGTGTTGTGAGGTTTCTTCCTACCCAGGGCCCAGCATAGGGAGAAGCTGTTGTGTTGTAGGGCCTGCAGCTGCCCGAGGGGAGCTTGGGGAAGGAAGAGCCATAAGATACCCAGTTTAGTCTAGAAGGAGGTATCCCTGCCTATAGCAGGGGGGGTTGGAATTAGATGATCATAAAGGTCCCTTCCAACCTAATCCATTCTATGATCCTATGATTCTATACCCAAGTGGTTCCAAGCCAAAGTTGGAATCAAACAAGCGAGCTGAACACTGCTGTATCAGACTGACCTCAGTTGGATGTACCCAAGTTCGTAGCATAACTCGGTCAGAAAATGAGAGCAGCACTTATTCCTACTGCTGACTGCTGTTTGGGAAGCAGTGTCCATCCTTGTGTTCCAGCTGTAGCTGAGCAGATAATACAGCAATACTCAGAGCTACTTTATGGTACACCTAATGGATCAGGGAGACCAGAAATGGGACCAGAAACACACACAGTATTGAGGACACACATACACGGTGGCTATAAAGAGCAAAATGGTCTCCAGTGCTTCCCCACAAGCTTCTTACAGAGCTGGTGCCCTCACAGAACCATCCACATGGAGCTGACATCTCTTTCCTTTGAGATGTTAATACAGAGATATTTCAGAGGAAATAGTATGGGGATATATATATTTTGTACCAGGCAAGTTCAACTCAAGAGGTGAGGATCCCACAGAGAGATGTGGTCAATTCATCCATATCATTCCAACAGAAATGGGCCTTTTTCTGTAGTGTGAAGGAGTTGAAGTGAAGGCTAGCAACACATCCCTATTCACACCCCAAAGAGCAAGCCCTGCTCCCTGACAAGCTGTTGATGATGAGCTCTGATTTCTCAGTCTCAGACCTGCTTTTCCTTTTCCTTGGGAGCAAATCTGATCCACGCACTTGCTGACTAATGCTAACAAAATCATGCCAATTGTTGCTTGCTGGAATCACCTTTCAATGGGGAGCTGACAGCAAGAACAATGCGTCTGTTTGCAGCCTGGGGAGGCTGCAGGGAGCATCTGTCATCAGAGGAGCTGCTTGTCAGAAGAGGTTTCAGGCTCTGGCTGCTTCTCAGAGCAGGGAAAAGAGACATGCATGGGCCCATCACCGGACTGCTGCTCTGCAACCGTGGTGCTTTCATCTCCCTCCTCCTTTGCTTGCACAGGCGACTTTGTTCTATCAGATGCAGCTTTTAATTATGAGAGTTATATGTGCCATTAGTGGTTTACCTGAAGGGAAATTGAACTGTGTATATAGCACCATTCTGCTATTCCCTGTTTATATTAAGCTGGATTTCCCTTCTGATAATTACTGAGGGAGATGTGGAACCGTTTCAAGGTTCAGTTCAACTAGTTAAGATTTTACTGGAGGAAGGAATTCAGCCAACGAAATTGCCATGGGCAGCATTGCAACCAGTTGGGTAGGAAAGAAGCAAACAGCAACCACTACTTAAGCAAGGCAGACAACATCAAAGAGGCATTCCATCAGGGCTTTTCATAGCAGTCAGTAAATTATGCACGTACAAAGCAATAAAGGAACTATAATCATGCCTCACTATTGCATGGGCACTTTCCATCCTGAAGGACAGCAACGTACTTTAAAGGCTGCAGATCTGCCCATTGGAGGTGATGTTCATTCTTTGTTTTTTTTTCAGTGTCTGGATCAAGAAGGTATGATGCTATAGAACCTGTTGGCTCCCCAGGCAGCTCACAGCCTACGTGTGAAGTCTAAGAAGTCAAGAAGTGCTGAGCGAGGAGTTACAAATGTGTCTCAGCACTTCCTAGCAGTTATGCAGCACTTGTAGTGGTGTGAAAGGAAGAGCTAGCAGGCAACTGCTGTCCTCAGCCTTGCTCTCTGCCAAAGCATTGCTTTCCTCAACAATGACACATGACTTGTCTTGTGCATCCACAAGGTTTACCAAACCAAGCAGGAACTACACAAGCTCAATTGCACAGTAGGTGATGTGGATCCCCTGGAGGTAATTGATCCTAATACAGGAGTGCATTTTCAGGCTGTCTCATCTGTCTCCTGGAAAAGGCCTGCTGGCAGGGATACCGCTTCGTTAGAAAGCCAACAAGTGTTTGAAGTTCATTTCTGTCTTCTGCAGGCAGAAGCTCATAAGAGCACCCAGAAGCTGCCAGCATACAGATTGCAATATGGTTACATTATGAACGGTGAGACCATGAAAGCAAAGGAAGGCTAGCAGGAGAGAGGCGTCGCTACCTCTGTTTTAATTTCATCTCAGCACCCCAGTAAGGCCATCTATCTTGTGTCACCCTGCAGACTGACCCACGCAGGTGGTGGCTGTGTCACCTTCTTGCAGGAGATCCAATACTGCAATTACTCCCACCTGCAGAGTTCTCTTTGCCGAGGCTGCACATTGCAGACAGTTTGGAAAGGAGAAGAAATGGGTAAAGTTGGCCTCTACTTTTCCTTTTTTTTTTTTTGGCTTCAGAAGAAGATTGGCTTGGTTACCTCTACAACGTATTATGCAACACAGATCAAGAGTCTGTGATTCCTGCCCAGCAATTCTCATGAGCAGAGCTACTTTGCAATGTGAGATGAGGAAGTAAAAACTGGAAGCTTAATAGAAAGCAACAGACACAGATGAGCAGACATCAGCACCTAACGATGCTTGAAGAGTTTCTCTCTTTCAGCCCAACGTCTGTTTGGCCCATGGGCATTGTGGGCTACTTCAGTCAGTGTCTGTGGCACCCACTGCTAGTGAAGAAAGCTGCAATTACTCATATTTAACAACTCAGTGCTACAAAGCCCTGTGAAGTTCAAAGCCATCCACCTGGTGTTTCTTTCTAACAGGTGTGCAGCTCTGATGGAGAACTTTGGGAATTCTTCATCTTTTCTTTCCCACACCCCCAAATCTCATTCTCTCCCTCTCTTTCTGGCCTTCCTTTCACCTGAATATCACACTGAGGGAATTCAGAGGAGCAGGACTGAGATGAGACAGATCTCTTCAAGACTGAAGTGCCTGAGTACAATGCACTCCACACCAAAGAACACTATGGCTTGGGCAGGGCCACTCTGAACACAGCCCAGACTGTGCAGACAGCAAACACGGAATCTTATGAGAGTTCCTTTCATAGTGCTGCATTATTATAGAGACATGTGTCTGAAGATGCCACAATTATAACAGAGAATGTTTATTTTGTCTGTAACCCAGCTGGCTGGCTTGCTACGTTTCAAACCTCTTCAAGTAAATAAATGAGAGGACTCCACTTTCCCCTTCGTATACACGAGTGTTATTTCATGTATCAGATGCCTGTACAAAAACTGCTGTCAGGCTATTAATTATCTGGAAAAACACCTTGAAACTTGACTCGACGAGGGCACATTGAAAATGGGCTCTAATGGCTTTTATTTCTCATTTCTGTCACCCGAGATCTAATCTGCCATCTTCTCATTTTTTATCCTCTCTGCTCCCCTCGAACATCATTGAGGAGTGCTTCCCTCGGTGCCAGGCAGGGGAATGGGTGATGTGATGGGATCAGAAGGAGGTTCTGAATAGGGGAAGGTGAGCTGAGCAGTGCTGGGAAGAAGTTTTGGGTGTAATGCATTTGCCTGAAGGTAAAGCACAGCTGAAGGGATATTCCTGTTCCATCTCCAAACAAATGGAAGAACTCGACAGGACCTTGAAAAGCATGATGAGTGAATCATACAATGGCCTGAGTTGAAAAGGACCATAATGGACTTCAAAAGTTGTTCAGACGCTCCCAGGTTATTAATTGGGTACCAGTGCATTTGCTAATGAATGTGCCTATCAATGATCGGACCTCAGGTAGATGGGTGGGAAAGCCAAGAGGCAGCTCCAGACTGGAGCTGTGTAGTGTGAGATCCTCAGGCAGAAGCCACAAATTCTTCTCCTCCTCAGCTACATTGACACCACGATCTGCTTTGGAGATCCTCCTGCTTCATTCAGTTACGCAAACATTACTTTAAGGAATATTTCCCAATCCTCCTGTGGGAATCCAACCCAATTTCCAGAGACAACCCGTGTGCAAAAATGACTAACGCTGTTCTTTGAGGAGGGGAGGAGATTTAAGGCTTTTGACTCAAGGGTTTCTTTTCCCTTCTTCTTTTTCATTTCCCTCCTTCTTCTAAGTATCTCTTTATTCATCACTTTAATTACCTAATCGTAAATTTCTTTAGGGGGTTACTTAGAAGGAAAATTAGCATCAAAGCTTGGCAGTAAATTCAGGGGCTTTTGGAGCAGGTCCAAGCTGTTTCACCTGTGATTAATTAGATGATTTTTTTTCTTTAAGTGCCAGAGGGCTGTTGAGGTCTTTAAGCAGTTACATGACTGCTGGCAGCTCAGGAATTATGATTGATGCGTCAGTCTGGCATTCAGGACTTCTGCTTCTTTCTGGTGTTGCAGGGAGAAGTGAGGACGGAGGATGAGCTGCACTGGTGGAGGCAAAATGCTCATCTCTGCCATGCATGGGCCCTCAGCACACCTGAAAGAGCAGCAGGATGGGTAGGACCCCTTTGCCATGCAGAACAACAGCAGTGAGAAACGCCTGCTGCTTAGATTGATACCTTACAGTGGGATGAGATCAAGTCAGGGCAGCGCTACTCTCCTTTTAAGCTTTCTTTGAGAAGATCTGGGCTTATTCAAGGAAGAAAGCAAGAGGAAAACTTCAAATCTCAACCTTAGAAACATTCTGTAAGGAAAAAGTATATATATTTATTTGGATAAAAGATGCTCGATGTGCCTCTCACCCATCCTTGGGTAGGGGAGCTTGGGAAAAGCACCTGAAAGTGAGTCAGTGAGCCCAGCAGGCTGCTTTGGTGCTGCCACTGCTCCCGCCATGCGTTTCCTGGGAAATGGAATAACTTCAGCCATTAATGCTTATTAGTTGGCACATGTGTACCACTGAAATGTGTCAGAAGCATTAATGATGCACTTCCAGATTGCTTAATATGGTTAGCTCACCTAATTCGCTCTGCATGGCCTCCTGCTGCATGCGCGGAAGCAATCAGCAGTACAACTGCTGCAGTCCCAATAAGTGGCTGATGGGAAGATGGGGAATGAGTTTTACAGTGTTTCAGTGGCAGGTCAAGAGAGTAAGCTCATGGAGATGGATGGGAAAGCAGAACAGAGCCCTTCCTTTGGTGTGAAGCAGCCAGAGAACCCACTGCCAATTACTGATTCAGAGAGATTGCCTTCTGCTCTGGCATTAATTGAAACCATTGGGTGTTTGGAGTTATTGCTGTAGAGTCAAAATGCATCTCAGATAAGATGCCAGTTCATATGCTCTCCAAAGCTGAGCTTCTGCTGTCGTGCCCTTCCTCCCGGGTGCTCCCAGGACAGCTCCATGTCCCATTGTGGCAGCAGACAGAACATCACCCAGATGGGAAGCGATTCATCTCCACGGGCATTCCATCCCCATCAGTACTCAGAGAGCAATGATACCCACTGTCTGCAGCCACCTCTTGTTTTCATCAATAGCCACCCTGCCGTACCCAACATTTAGAGACTCTGGATTCTCCTCAGAGCTCATTGACTTCGTGTCATTCACCATGTCTGCCCTGCAGAGCCCAGCACAGCCCTCACTGCTCCCCAGGCTGGATTGAAGCTGGCTGCAGGAAAGGACATTCATATTCATCTCCTTAATGGAGAGCTCTGTGTTTGTGTGTGCATGCCCTGACAATAAAGAGACATGGGTTCTGCTTTAGTCTATGCCACAGATCTGCTATATGTTTCTCAGCTGCTTCCCTGGTAATTCCTTGTATACATCACCTGAGCTCATGAGATCAGGGACCACTTTTAATTGCTTCTAACCCCAGACTTTCAGAACTCAATTTGAAACTACCAGTACTGCTAAAACTCAAAACCTCTGTGCATAGGGATTGATATTCATAGAGGTCTTTCTGCTCAGCAAGGGTGCAGGTAAGCAAACTCTGGTGCTGAGCAAGCCTAGGTGGTGATCCTATAGCAGCTTTAAGTACCATGCTGCGGTTTTTGCTGCAGGAGCTGAACTTATTTCTACTACAGCTATATAAATGTATGACCCAACAAATATGCAAGATCCTGCTGCTGAGGAATCAAAGGTGGCAGCTTCAGAAAGCGTGTTTGCATGCACCCAGACACACATTCTCTCCCACACCTTTGCTTTTCACAGTTTGTGACAACAGAGATTATTCCTTGTTGGAAGAATGTGGCATTGTTGACATTAAAAAAAGAAAGCAGCAGGAGCAGCAAACAGGCCTTTGCTTTGCTTGAACAGCACAGGCTTTCTTGATCAGCTGTCTGAGGTGCCTCATCTGTACAAAGCATTTAAACCTGTCTAACATCAAAAAGGTAAGACGAGTCACTTTGATGCTCCAGAGCACATGCCTAACATGATTAGTGCAGAATCTTCTGGTGATAATAGAATTATGCAAAGGAGGCCTTGACCCATTAATGCTTTTACCTTCCTTAGGATTTCTCTCCCCCTTCTTCTACAAGAAGCAGAACTGCTTGCTCAGAGATAGCAACTAAACAAAACGGTGGGATAAGCAAAGTGAAAGTGGCCCCTCCATCACCTTGTCATCTCTCCCTGCTCCAACCTTAGCCCAGCATGACATGCTCCAGCAGTCATGGGTTACACCACCAGAAATCTGATGTACAGGAGAAGCTCTATAACTGCATATGGGCATATCCCCCCCCCTGCTCTGACAGCTTTACACCACGCAGAGCTCTGGAGTAACACAGCAGCATTACCAGCGTTTGGTGCCCTAAAGATGGACCCAGCAGGTCCTGAATATCAGCCACAACATTTGTATATGATTTCTAGGGAAAGCACAGATGTTACCTCCTCTGCTCAGTCTGAATTACAGCTTCAAATAAAGAAGGGTTCAGGTGATGACAATACTGAAAGCTTGCAGTGTCAGTACAAGATTTCCTTTGTAGTCAGATCTCAGCCCCCTCCTGAAGCTTACAATGGGACCAGGGGCTGCAAAGCCTGCCCAGGCTCTTCCTTCCACCTTTTAACAGGTTTTGACTCCTAAAATATTGCATGCTAAGGAATGGACCGAGGACATTGTTATCAAAACCTCCATCTGCCAGAGGATGAGTTGATCCCAGTGCACAAAACCAGTTATCTAAGTTCTTATGTACAGTGGGTGACTTTAGGCCAAAAAACCTCCTACCAAGAGATCAGCTGTCCTGGCTCAGTTTCAGGTCTGCACAAGGCTGGCAATGGGAAAGCACTTCCATGCTATTTTGTTTGCTCTAAGCATGGTTCACTGATTCCTACTTACAGTTCAAGATAGATTGCATGATTACTTTCTTCCAGGAAAGATGAGTCCAACACATTGAGGCACAGACTGAATCCAAACCCCAGGCTTCCCCAGGAGTGGATTTATTTCCATTTGGGGTTTTGGTCCAAGCTTTTTTTCCTTGCTTATTACTCACATAATTTGAGCGGAGTTCCTATATGTCCCATCCTAAATCAGCACCTATTTACGCTTGGCTAAACAAATCACAAGAGACATCCCCTCCCATGCTTCTTAATTACCTAAATTAACAAGTATGTCATTATTTCCCTTATATTCAGTGGGAAGCAATAGGATATGAGGAGTTAAATAACTCACCCAGGGTCATACAGCCCATTTACAGATTGGTGTTTGACACTTAAGTGCAGAGCTTTATTCTGTTCCTCAAGGGGAAAAGCCCAAATCCAGACCCAACCATTCCCACGGGTGGGAAAACTTTCGGAGTATTTTTCTTGCAACAAAGGCTTATTTTCTCTTTTTTCCTGTCTGAAACAGAAAAAAAGACCAAGACCATACTCTTGAGCTTCAGGGATCTGTTAATTGGCTCCCTAGTAAAATTACAGAGACTCGGCTGCCTGATAATGATTGTAAATGACAGAGACTATCAGGTTTACCTTGTGATGTCCCTGGGGAGCTTGCAGTTAGTTTAGTCTGAACTCTGCATCAGCTGTTTGGGCTCCTTTCTTCTCGGCATGTGGTATCTGGACTCAAGCTGCAGTCTTTCAAACCTAATTAGTGTTAGAGGAAAGAGAGAGGGGAGAAGAAAAAAAAACCCATTCTCCTGCTTCCCTCCACCGACTGTAACACAAGGGTGGAACCTGAATTATGGCATAAGTAAATGGGGGATTATTTGGGGTTGTTTGTTTTGTTTTGAAATGTCGATCAATCCAAAATCTTCAGCTCTGTATGCAAGAAAAGTGCACTTTAGAGTGCAGGAGTCTTTGAACTGAGTTGCTGAGCAGTGCCTCTAAACTTGGTGGAGTATCGTGTTTGAATACAGATGGATCCGTTCTTTGCTCAGCAGAAACTCAAGTTTTTGCCCTTTGCAAATACTGTTTTCTGATAGGCACTGTTGTTAGAGCTTCATGATACTGTTCTCAATGCTAATCTCATGCTGGTTGGCCAAATTTAAGCTACTCGCTGCCCGCTAAGAAATAAGAACACTGAAAATTGATTGTGGGATCTCAATTGCTTCTACAGCTCTTTATTTGCAGGGCACTTTGCAGTCTCTCAATTCTGGCATGGAGGTGATCTGTGGTACCTGTTCACTTTGTAATCGACTCTCCAATTCCTCTCACAGGTCTTCAGTTGTTGCAACGTTGAATGGAACAATGGAGAAAAGCAGATCTGTGGGCAACATCTTCAAATCATTGGCAGGCCGAGCAATCACAAACCTGGAAAAGCACCAGTATGTGAGATTCAGACTGCTTGGTGGGGCCTTTGCACTGAGTCTGGTACAGGAGGAATGTCGTAGGGTTCTTTATATGGATAATGACTGTATCTGCAGAGTTCTTTGGAACACTGAGACAACATGCAGAGTTTTATCGCACCTATCTTTGCACCTAGGAGTGGCCAACTTATCACAAATAAAATTCACGAGTCTCTGAAACAGCTGCCAAAATGTGTGATGAAGTTTTTGATTGCTCAAAATCTCTAAATCAAAGCTGAGTGTCTTTCTGAGATCTGGAGATCAAGCAATCGTGGAAACCTTGAAATGGAAAGAATCAGAGCAGAAGGGCAAGGATGAAGCTGTTCTCTCTGCCCTCAGCAGTGTTATAACTTCATGCTCCAGCAGCTCTCTAATGAAGAAAAAATAAATCACACCTCAAATGAACTCCAGAGAACTTCATGAAAGCACCAATAAGCACCGGATCTCCAGAAATAATCAGAGAACCACGTTCAGACTACTCACCTCAATTGCCTCAATTGCCTTCATTGCCTACAAGGATGTCTAAACTGAAGACAAAAGTAAGAAATTTGGATTGCCTTCCACAGATGCCTAAGTTCAAAGTCACAGCTGGCATCTTCTGACATAGAGTTCAACTTAAAATGAAATGTACTTGCCTGTTCTTGTACGGGTTGGGCTCATCCATCAGTCGGTAGAGGCCGAAGCAGAGTATTCCAAATGTATCTAAAGCTTTGCAGTAGATGTCTCCAAAGGAATCCTGCTGCTATGAAAGAAGCAAAATCTCTCTTACCTCAAATGAACCAAAGTGGACAACTCAGCCCAGCACTGAATCAGTCACTGCTATCCCTGTTCACTACTTTTAGTCTCATTGTATTTGGTAAGAAAGACAGAAAACAAAATGACTGAAACCCCAGGAGGTCAGAATATAATATAAAGCTACCTGATGTCTTCAGTCATATATAGCTTAAGCTACACAGTGACCTTCAGCTGAATGAAACGAAGCTTCGGGTAATGACAACCAGCCTTTCTTTTCCGAAAGCAGTGGGGATGAAAGCCTAATCCCAGCAACCCAAATCCATGTCATGACTCACCATGACCCCTGACAGCCACCTCTCAGACAGTGGCAGGAGTGCCAGCTTGCACCTGACTTGATAGGGATTTTGGACCACGTTGTCCAGACTTCTGCTCAGTCTGCTGTCCTCTTCTTCCAGCTGCTCCAATGCTGGGCTCGTCCTGCTTGTCACCAAAGCCTGCAGCAAAGCCAGGATGTGATGGTTGTAGTAGGTCTGCAAAGGAAGAAGCAAGGAAGATGTAAAGATTAAAGAGGATGCCTCGACTGCCGAAAGACAAACAGATTTTTGCCACTGAAAACCTGGAGAATGTGATCAGACACTTTAGAGAGGTTGTCACCTGCACTCACCTGAGTAAAGAAACTCAACAAGGTGCAGAGAAGGAACGCTGCTATTAAATCCAAGCTCAGCTCAAATCCGCTTAAGAACTTCTGACCATATTGTCGGGCTAAAGGGTATAATGCTGTTAGAGTAATTCCCAGCCTTTTAAAGTAAGGAGCTATAGTCCAGGGTTATCCAGGAGTGATACAGCTTCAGGGGAATCTGCACTTTACATATTTAACAGAAGCGTGCTGAGCTCTTTAACATATCATTGCTGTACTTTTTGACATCAAAAGGATTGCATTTCCATACTTGGATGAATTAATAGGATTTGCATGTCACCCTCATTCTGTACTTTCTTGGCTGAGTTACACGGCGGGGGTTTGAAAGGCAGGGAACAACGACAGAGGTGTGCGTACACACCGGGATGCTGCACACTGTGTTCACAATGGGTCTGGCTTTAAAGCAGCAGCATTTCCTTGGTGTGCCCATAAGGAGTTACTTTCTTTCTCAGCTCTTGTCTGGGTACAGCTGGAGATATTGACACTTCCTAGTGATGGACCTGCACACAAAGGCTGGGCCAGAATCCATCTTGCACCACCAAGCAGCTTTGTAGTCCCATTCTGCACTGGAACAGGTTGCCCAAGGAGGCTGTGGATGCCCCATCCTTGGAGGCATTCAAGGCCAGGCTGGATGTGGCTCTGGGAAGCCTGGTCTGGTGCTTGGCAGCCCTGCCTGTGGTAGAGGGCTTGAAACTAAATGATCTTTGAGGTCCTTTTCAACCCAGGCCATTCTATGATGATTCTATGGATCCACAGACTGACTGAACCTAACATAAGGCGCCCCAGTGCTCTAAAGCAGAGCCAAGTGCTGATCATTCCTGGACAGACCTTGGAATCTATGGTGGAGTGAAATTTTATCCTTTAAGACAGGTCATGCTAAGTCTCAAGTTACTTTTTCACTTGACACAAGCAGCCATTAATTACTATCTGCCTGACTGACATATCAGAGAGTAGCAGCAATATAATACTTTCCCTAACACCTCCTCAGAAAACCATAACTGGACTTGACACGCTTATTTTGGACTGCTTATCCCTTTGATAGATTTGTTTTGTATTTATTCAATCTCTGCAAAATTGCCACCCAAGCACTATCCCCCTGGACAAGAACTGAGAGCAATGCAAGTGAAACTCAACTCCTGAGTGAGGAAGAGAAAGAAAGGGGCTTTGGGGAAAAAAGAGAAGTCAATTTATGTGCACTAGTTTATGAGCTGCACTGCGGTTTTACTGCCCAAATCCTGGCTTAACTACACCTAAGTGTCATCAAAAACAATAGCACTCTGCTGTGACAGCAACTTAGAATGATCACATCACCAGGGTGGGATCACCACAGTCCTCCTGGTCTGGTATATCAAAACCAGGGAGAGCAGCTGCTGCTCACAGCATCACTCAGGTGTGTCTCCTGGAGCCCAAAATTGCCTTTTATCCTATGGAACCTGCTGCTCTGGGAAATCAGAGGCCCACACAGCAGTCCATTGGCAGTAGGTTGGAGCTTGGTGGTCTGTAAAGGTCCCTCCCAACTCAAACCAGTCCAGGATTCCATGATTAGCAAATTGCTTAAACAGGAATAGACATGCTTAATTCTGAGGGCACAGAGTCTTGTGTGTTTCTGACACGTGTGGCCTTCACCATTGTTAAGGGTAGATTAAGTGGGTTTACCCTGGCTGATAATCACTTTGTTAACACTCCAATGCCACTAAACGTGACAGGAGGAGATACATCTACTTACCATAGACAAAAGAGAATTCAAGAAGCTATCTGAGAAAATAGCTCCTGCGGGGGCAGCGATGGAGGAAAGCAGATCTTCCTCTGGGATGTCAGAACTGCTGCTGGGAGCCTGATTAATGAAGTGGGCATTTGGTGAAAACTCTGTTGGATAAGCAAAGAAGAAACAGGAGCCATCTTAGCAATGGAGGGAAGCCACGGAGGATGAGAAAAGAAAGTTAATAAATGTAGCTTGCCATTCTAAGGCCGCCACTAGGAACAGGGTGCTGCATTAGGAAAGAGGAACAAAATACTCAGTGCTGCTGACCAATGGTGCAATGAGACACAAAAGACGCAGAAGCCTCAAATGGATTTTCCAAGCAAGTGCTTAAAGTTAGCAAGCCAAAATTAATTTACCTGTATTGAAAAAAGAAAGAATAACCTAACCTCTTCCACTCGTTTTTCCGACCTAAATGGAATGGCTCTTTCTACTGGCTTAAAATGGGGTTGGAGGTTCTTACATGGCTGTCCTTCTGTTACAAGGCTGACGAACAAGTGAGGATCCCTATTCTTGCTGTCTGAGGTAGTCCTGCAGAATTGCCCTCCCTCCCCCCACTCAGAAAGTGATTCCTCCTCAGCTTGCCTTCTATTCTCAGGGAGCTGTTTAAGTGTGCCCTGCCAGAAGTGTTCCTGGACATGCTGGGTCTGTCCTGGCACTCCAGCACTGCCATCGAGTTCTGATGAATGACAGCAGCACAGCTAGAGAGAGACAGGAGGACTGAAAAGAATTGAGATCAAGAACCCATGTCTTCCCATTAAAAAACAGAGAGAGCAAGGAACTCTGTGTGAGTAATGATTGATTTCTATAACGTCCCCTTGGTCCAGAATACATTTGAGTGTATCATTTTTAAAGATGACTAAAGCTAGCCAGAATCCCCACGCTATTAATGCCTCCTGTTGTCTTGCAGTGTCAGTGCCATCCTTCAGCCATGTGCTCTCAATACAGATATTTCACCCACCCTGGCTTTTAGGAGCTGACATTGCTCTGGAATTAATCACTGTGGCTCCCCAAGGCATCCTGCAGCACCCAGGCACAGAGAACAAAGTCCTGTAGCCACAGTAAGGATCCTGCTCTATTTTCCACACCTCCATGTGCAGCTGCTATTTAACTGGCCTGGCTTTTGTATACCCAGGTTTTAAACCACAGCATCACAGGGGTTGGAAGGGACCTCTGCAGGTGCCACAGTCTAACCCCACTAAAGCAAGTTCCCCACAGCAGGTTGCAGAGGAAAGCATCCAGGTGGGTTTGAGCATCTCCAGAGAAGGAGACTCCAGCACCCCTCTGGGCAGTCTATTCCAGGGCCGCACTATCCAGAAAGTAAAGAATTTGGGGGTTACTTTCCTTCTTAGCCCATCCTTGTAACTCTGAACATGTTTCTATGCTGTTGAAGACCACAAGTGGGGCAGCCCTCCATGTGCTGAGGGACCGGGCTCGATTCATTATTGTGTCAAAGAGCTGACATGACTAAAACCCAAGTTATGTCAACAGATCACAGATGTTTTCCCCTCCATGACACACCACATCCTGGAGGGAAATCACACTGGTGCAATGGCTGTCTGCAGACATTAGTGTGACAGCAAAGTGCCTTTTCTGGGCCTCAGGAGCCAGCTCAAAACATTTCTGAGGCTTTTGGACACAACAGAAATAAAAGCTGAAACCACAGCACCAGAGAGCATCCAAATATTGCTCTGGGGAATCTGACAGTTCTGAAGGATCCTGAAGAAGGCATTATTTTATCATAAGTTTCTGATGCAGTGTTTCAGCATAAGGACCAAGCAACCCACTGCAGTGCTTTGCTGCTGTATGGAGGCAGCAGTGCATTTGTCCCACACCCACCCCTCAGATGTGTTGTGCCTGCTTACAAGCATTGCTCCAAAGGAGGAAGAAAGAGAACCCAATCCTGAGCACATGGCTGAGAGGTCAGTTAGCTGTGCCACCCCGCAGCACGCTGTGATGATGCGATGTTCTTGTGTCAGCATTCTGAACAGAGCAAAACATCCACATCACTGGGGACCACCAGCTCAGCATCACCACTCTGCTGTGACACCGACTGCTGCGTTACGAATCAATTAATCAGGGCTCGTGTTCCTAATTAATGGATCTAGTTTGTAACCATCAGGAGACGAAGGCAAAAATGAAAACCAACCAAGAGCAGCAATGGAAGAGCTCCATGGCTGTCCCAGTTATGAACACAGGTTAGAGAGGCGAATGGAAGAAGCCTGCAAGAGCCACCACCAGGATCCAGAGAAGAAGAGGGAACCACTGCAGTATTTCAGAAAGGGGAGGGTTGAAATGTAGAGAACCAGGCCTTGGTTTGCTTCGTTTTGTTGGGAGATGAAAACTGGGCATGAGATCTTTCTTTAAATCACCAGAGAGAGGGAAGCATGGCCAAAGGACAAATCAGATTCCCTCTGTGCACAACTGCTTTTGGTGGTGTCTGTTTCTTTACTGAAAATAAAGGGAAAGCAGGAAAAAAACACTCCTGATTGATTTATCATAGTGAAGTCTGTACCCAAAGGTGGGATAAATGTGGGCCACGTGACCAGAACACAGATCTCCTGAGATCCAGTCTAGCAGAACAGAACAAGGACATTATCTTCATCCTAAATGGATGCCTCGGTGTTTTGCTTCACGCTGAGACCTTTGTAACACTTTGTTTTATTTATTCTCCCGATAAACCATCCTGACTCCTTCGAAGGCAGTGAATTAACATCTAAGTCAAACCTTTTAATGTTCCTTGGACATGTAGTGTGTGTCGCTTTCTGCCTCTGAATTCTAAAAAGGCCCGGGCTAAATAAATAATGCAGCACGCATATTGCTGCTGTGAAATTCTTTCCTAAAGAATAACTTACTCAGCTCTGTAGTGATGGGGATCCTTTTATAACGTGGCTCTGATTGATTCCCCAATGCTCTTGCTCCGAAAACAGCATCTGTAGAAACAGTCAATAACAACATGAGGAGAGAGGGAAGTCCATGGAAGCAGAAAAAGGGGGAGGGGGAATAAAATGAAACCAAGACACAATCGTTCAGACTGACAAATGAAGGAAATCTTTTGCCTATGCCTAAAAATAATGTCATTGTCATGCAAAAAATCCCAAAGCATTTCCTATATTTAGAAAGTTGCTTGACTTGGCTTGCTTTTTCAAGGCTTACTTTATTCATTCAGGGCTTCAAAGGATGAGAAAAATAAAAGCACTCCTGGGAGCTGCTTATTGACATCGTTATTGAAATATAATTACCTTCTGTGGTGCAGCAGTGATGGCTCCAGTGCTGTTTGGCCCCAAGTACCCAATAAGTTACATGTGGAGGGAAGGGGGTTTGTTTTATCCCTCCCTTTCGAGGATGCTGTGTGTAACTGGATGGGGCAGATGAAGGCCAAAGCATACACTATGAGTTTTGAAGACCTGATAGTCAAGAAAAAGACTTTGCCTTTCCTTCTCCCCTCTGAGGAGCAAGTAAATGTTGGAGATCGACAGCTCCAATCATCCATCCCTGAGCTTAGGAGATGGACCCACAAACACCTCGCTAGAGATGGGCAGGACTCACCACACCTTGAAGCAGCAGAACAAGCCCTCCCCAAACACAGCAAAGCATCTCTGAATGCACACAACTGAATGCCTGAAGTGAATCATTGCCTGCAGTGCACCTTTCCATGCACTGCACAGGTTGATTTGAATGTGTCTGATCATTGCCTGGATACCTTTTCCTTATGTCAATATTTTTCCTATGGAACAGTACACAGCGCTCCACCTGAAATCCTACAGACTGGCAGGGTGCTATTACAAAAGATTACTTAATTGCAGATTACTTCTGTACGTTTGAATTTCAGTAGCTTATTAAGTTGTCAGATTTAATTACCATTACATGTTTAGATTATGCCACAGATTATTTAGTTCGGTACCTAGGTTTGCCAACCTGTTTGTGTGGTGACATGACAGGGTGATAATTACAGCATTACTGGAAAACCTAAAATTTTCCATGGGAAAGACTAGAAGTCCTTGGCATCAGCACGACCTCAGTAAACGCTCGTTCTTGTGAGCCTAAGTAATGTTTACCACAGTGTGGGTCTGGTTCTCTAAGAGCTGCCTAATTCTCCACCCCATGGGACAAGTAATGCACAGAATGGGCAGGGGTTGATTGGGTTTGAAATTCTCACCCTGAAATCTAAAACCACAGGAAATGCAATTGATCTGTGTTTTGTTACAGTGTCCAAAGTGAGACTCCAGTTTGCTGCAGCGTTTACCAAAGCACCTGAGCTCTGAAATGCAGATTTCACTGCTACAGGTTGCTGCCTTTAGCTACTGCAGGAGTTGAACTGACACCAAGTTGAGATCAGCACAGGCACTGCCTGGCTCTGTTGCTACTATTTACTGTTCTCACTGTTTCCAAGCTAACTTGACAGTTACCCAGCCTGGCAAATTTCCTTGCTGTTCTCTATCTGTCGGCTCTTTCCTTTCTGCAGTTGTCTTCTTGCACAAAATAGGAACTCTGCAAGGCAGCTTGGGAAGGCTTTGATGAACAGATGCTCACATCTCTATTTTCCACGTTTGCACTGTAGTTCAGAGCTCTGCACACAATGTACTGTGATTTTGAGTCATTAGGTAAAAAAAAGATAATGCTGGAGGGTGGTAGAACTGTGGCTGATAGGATGAAGTGCCCTGTCTGCCTCGAGTCCCCCTCTTTTCCATATATAGGTATAAAGATGCAGTAAGTACAGTATCTATATCTGCCATTACAGCGGTACATAAATTATATACATTTAAGTACATGTTGTTTACTTCCTCTTCGTACAATCAATGAGTTCCACATATACATAGCAATAAATACATTAGTTAAAAGTAATCTATTCAGGTCACAATTATCCCTTACTCAAATATCCCGTTCTAAATCATTACTCTCCTGTTCTGACAGTACACGCTGTATGTTGATGTTATTTTGCCTAGTTATTATTAAAACACCCTGTCTCTGCCTCACTGTAATATTTTCTTTGGCACAGCCATTGCTTTAAAAGCCTAGAAAGATAATAAAGTATATGGGAAACACTTAAGAGAGCCATCCATTTCTCAGCCCGTCTTCAGTTAATTAATACTTCCACGTTCTCAAGAGGAGGACAAATCTCAGCTCTTTTGCCAAATTAAGGAAGGAAGAGACACAATAAATATTCTGCTGAGCTGAGGCTGTTTTTGCTTCCATTGCAGTTTTGTGCTGAGAACAGAGCCCACCCTCTCAAGCCTCAAGGGAAAGGTGTTGTTTTTCTCCTTTGGAAGGATGGATAGGGACTCCACTCACACATGCTTTTGCAAGTAACGCAGCAGTTAACCAGCTCTCATTGCCATTTAGCCTCCCACAATCGTCTCTTTACTGGAAACCTTGAAGTTTCACTCAGAGCTTTCGGGAGGAACTGGCCTGTTTCCAGGAGCAGTGTTGGTGTACCTCTCCTTTGCAAACCTGTAGCTGCACAAATTGGACTAGGCTGTCCAGCCAGCCAAGCTGAAATGGATTTCAGGCCATATTCATTGACATAGTCAGGATAGATGGGCTGTGGCTCAGAGTAGTGACAAGTGATGCTTTCATTCCTCCCTCCTCTGCCCTCCTTTGTCACATCAGCTCACAGGCAAAGGGAAGCACGCTTACCCAGTGAGGATGAGCTGAGCTTAGCCTCCATGGATCGGACGTTGAGAGTGGCTAGGATGCTTTCTGTGTCCACCAGGGCAGGATTGTTTGAGATAGGGGTGTTGGAAGACAGAATGACACAAGCAGCACAACCTTGGACATTAACTGCCTTCAGATCCGCACAGGAGAGAGCACTGCCCTGGTCAAACCAAACAAAGAGTGATAAGGAGAAATCTGAGAGGACCATTAAAGGCGAAAGGTGTACAAATGTATTTCTTTCAAGCCCAGCCTGAATGGCATTTTGGAAGCATCTTCAAATACAAGAAAATTTGGCCAGAGAAGAAAATTTGTGGGTCTAAATTTGCAGTTCATTGGACAATTCCCCATTCCTAATCATGATTATCTTCTTGGGGGTAACCACAGTGCCATACCACCATCATCTGCCTCTGGCATTATGGACAAGCGTGATAAAATAGGAGGCATTACTTTTGGATCAGCCCTCATATTAACAAACAGTTTTAATACATCTTCCAAAGGAGAAACGGTATCCAAAAAGATCCTTACCGAGAATAACCAAAGCTTTGGGAAATGCTGAATAAATTTCCATTCTCTTTGCAGGTACTCCAATGGCCCGAGGAGAACAATGTCTTTCAGCTCATGGTAAAGGAAGTTTGTTGCTCGTAAGGGCATCACAAAGTCCTGCAGCCCAATCAGTGGGGAGTTTGCATCACCAAAGACGCAGACCAAGATGTGGTCCTGCAGGTACAGCACTGCTTGGTTCTTGCAGCTCTAAATTGGAAGCAGAATTCTGATGGGGCAGCTGATAGGGTTATCAGATTGAAAATACCTCTTTGCCTTGTAACATCTACAGGTAGAATGAGAATATATACCAAAGAAAGTGTTTGTCCTTAAGTATTTGGATTCCAAACGTATCCTACAAAAAGCTGGTTATGTTGGTATAAGGCATCAAAATCATCACAGCACATCAGCAATAGTCGATATCAATTCCAGGTGCTCACTAACTGCTTTGTCCTGGTCTTTCTTCCTGCTTATCTGTTTATGCTTCTCAAATTAACTAATTAATACAGAGCTGGGGAGGAGGTACTGCTTTGTATGTATGGCTGCTGTCTTGTGGTTGTTAGGTGGGATGGGCAATCCCCAAAGCCAGGCACAGAACTGACAGCCACATCCACCAACCAGGAACTGTGGGATCCGTTCCCACAATATTCATTCCTATGGCAGTTTTATTCCAAAGACAAACAAGGGTCTTTGTCAGGGAGAAGTTTCCTGATGAGAGATTAGAATCATAACCAAATTAAATGATTGTCTCTAACTAATTAGATTAGTTTAAATTGAATAATGAAACCTTTAGCTGTATTTAATGTAACATGCCTGAAGACCAACGATTAGTCTACTGAATGAAGCTGAACAATTAAAAACACAATCTATTTTATAGCTTATTTTATAGGAACAATTGGAAAAACTATTACTGCTGAACTCTGCAAAGGAAATACACAACTGCAAGATCAAGAGGAGCGGTCTGATGAGTGAATGAGCAGCAGGGAGAGGTAAGGCACACTATGGAAAGCTGTAGGCCATCCTACCAAGCTGGGGCCAGGAAGGTGACCATAAAATTCCATATATGCTTTATGTTTTAAACCTCAAAGAGAATTATATTTGTATGTATTTAGATGCCCTGCGTTCTGCATGGATGTTCTACAGGAACTTCTGTAAGGTATATGATCTAATTTTCCATGAACTGCATGAGCATGAAGTGCAATAGCTATTACACACTTATTTCTTTGTGGACATTCCTAAGCCTCATAAAGAGCCTCTTGCACAGCCTAGCATAGCTACACAGAACCAGTACAATACAAAAGTGGCACATGGGGAATTAGGACACGCTAGCAGTTGTAAGCCTTTTCCTCGTGTAAGTCTGCCTGTAAGATCTTTTCAAAACATTACCCTTCAATTCTCAGAGCTGAGCTCCCAGTCCTATTGGGATATTTGCCCATTTGTAATGACTAATCCTATTTTGGTGGTTGCTGGGCAATAGGGTCCTTTTATTTGCTTGGAAGGAAGCTGCAGCATTTCAAGCAGCATGAATTCCAGCCTGCTACAAGTCTCCCAGCTGGCAGAACAGCTTGAACATTCTGTATTTTTGATGAAATCTTTGATCACCTCATTGCAAGATTTGGTTGCCTACTCTCAGCTCTCTGGCAGCTCTGAGCACAACCTGCCATTTCTAGATAGGATTTGTTCTTTTACGGATTAGACACATGAAATAAATAAACCAAACAATATTAAAGATAGCCAGATCAATAGGGCAAGGGACACAACGTGCAAGGTTTAAAAACAAAACAGGCATCAACTGGAGCTTCCTTTGCACATCTGCTGAAATGCTCTCCTGAGACTGGATGACTACCTTGCTTTAGATGAACACGGGAGGCATTACCAATCCCTTGTTACCTTGGAGATCCTTCTCTGCTCCCAGGTTACCACTTAAATTAAAGCAAGTATGTCCATGGAATGAGACTTCAGCTCCCATCAGACTCTGGTCAAGACACTTTTAACTGCAACTTGCTTCTGAACAGGGGGTTGTGGTCTCAGTGTCTCTCCTTGGAGCAGGGTCAGCTCAAGGAATGCACTTAAACAACAGTAAACTACAAAGTACTGTCTTATCTGCCCAGGTGAGCACTTTGGAGCCCCTATTTATTCCCTGGAGGATGAGGAGGAACATGTGAAATACCAAAGGCCACCACTGCACACCTACCAGAAGAGCTTCGTGCAGCGGAACAGCATCACAGCAGTGGAACCTTCCTGTTAGATACAAGGAGACTTTGCTCTCCACCTCTTGGGCATGTGGGACTCTGAAACAGAGAGAAAGCAGCTTCTGAGCTACAGAACAACCTCTAAGCTGAGATCACATCTCCAGCTGCTGCTGAGATGCCCTCCTCATTGACATTGCAGTTATCAATCCCTTAATGAAGTTAGCAAGAGTTTTCCCCTCATTTTCAGCAACTTTAAATAAGGCCCGCATTGCAGGATATTCTTCTGCTGATGGAAAAGACCTGTTTGCTCAGCACTCTCTCTCCAGCTTTACTGTAGGTAGAAGGAGCCCTGAGCAGTTGTCTTAGGAACAAAGCTTATTTAATCGCTTTGGAACTGAAATAGCAGCAACAAAAGAAACTTGCCATCTAGGATTACAATGCACACTGAACACAAGAGCCTTAGAGGAGCTGTATGACCAGGCAAGTGTTCGGTCCTGACATTGTTTTTTTTTTTGTCCAAATCATCCTTATCTTGTCAATGCAGTACTGAGGTTAGCAGAGAAGGGGGAGCTTTGCTAGGGGAAGGTGCCACTCAATGCAAGGCTTGCAAGGCAGACCAAGCTGTGCCCTGGACCAACCAGCTTACACAGAAACACAGGTTACTTCTTAGCAGAGCAGCAGGAAACTGAGATTTTAACCATTTTTGCAGCTCCTACCAAACTCCATGATGCCACAATTAACACAATTGCCACACAATTAACCAGTGCTCAGCATAAGTTAAAAGTCAGTCATTTCTGCACAGCCATTAACATTTTTATTCCACATCAGACTCTGACAGATCAGGCTGGATCTTCCTGGTGGTTTCTGCTTATTCCCCAGGTCTTGCACTAAGGGACATCCATTCACCACACGTCTCCTCCTCAGCTAATGAATCTTCAGGCCACTGATTAAATGGCATTTTGGCAAGCTGGAGACTCTTCTCACGAGCTCTCTTTACTTGACTCACATTCACCAATCAATCAGTGTATATATCTCTATCATAATAAAGACATCATCTATATACACAACTTGTCAGAAATGACAACTTCTTCTTTTAATATTATAGGAAATATAAACGCCTAGGAAGAAACACCTCGTGGATCCCCAAGGCAGGGAAAAGAGGAGATAGCAGGAGACCTGCTTTATCATAGCAGCATCCCCCCTTCGCAAGGCCAAGCACACTCTCATTTAACAAACCATTCTTTAGTTAGGGGTTTCTCCTGTCACAAACTCTGCAGATTACATGATCCTTACAGAAATCTGATTTTCCTGAGACACTCATAAATCATTCTGCATTGGGACTCTGAGCAGCTTGAGGATGGGGGCACAAGAACTGATATGGTGTCGTACTCTACAGACAGAAATAGTCTTTGTTTGAGCTACATGAGTTACTTACTGCAGCTATTAGGTTATCTGGGTCACAAATTGACTGTGCTGAGTACAAAGCTATCCATGCTTGCTCTCCATGAGTCTAGAAAGCAACGAGTGGCATTCAGATGATGCCGTGCCTTGCCATGTCAATGCTATCGCTCCCAGATCTGCATATAGGTTAGCCTTCTCCTTTAGGGAGGAGCAGAGTTTCACACACATACAATGGAAACTGCCATTGCCTGTGGGGCTGCTGCAAAGCCCCTTTCTCACTCCCAGGCCTGCACTATGAGAATACAGTGCTTATCTGGGCTCAGCTTATTCATCACCGTGGATTATATCACTCAGATCGCAATGCATCAAAGGAACACAAGGAACTGTGAGGCTCAATTAATTAATAACGCAGAGGTATTATGCATCATTGCAAAGTGTTGTAATTTAGAGCATTCCGTCCAATAATTAAAAAGAAAAATCAGGCAACAGGTAAAACTGATCTTAAAAATGAGTAATTTTCTTTAATTACATCCACTGAACCAAATCCGCCCCTAAGCAGTGCACATGTAATCCCAGTGAAGTCAGTGTGGTTGTACAGAACTCACTGCAGAACAATAGGCTGTAGTTATCATTTATACCATAGCAGTACTTAGATGTTCCCCCCTTTAGATTTAGATGTGAATGACAAAGTCAACCTAAGCTGAGCTAACAGCTTAGAGCAACACTGGCACTTACAATACACAGAAAGGCCAAGTCCCAGTCTAACAGGCACTGCTCTACACTGCATTCTCATATGGAGCCAGGATCCTCAGACAGCTCTGAGTGATGGAGCCTCAAAAGCAAATGAAGAGCTGGCAGTGAAGGAGGAATTCAGAGTGCCCTGAATGGCTACCCAGACAGACCAGTGGGGCTGCTTCACTCCAAGAGATGCCTTCTGCTTTTGCTGTTCAGCCTCTTCTTCCACACCCAACCTCCACCCAACCCACCCCCTGGCCAGCACTCCACTGTAAAAAGGACCTATTGTTCAGCCATTGATGTAAGCCAGGTGTCATAACTCCAGCTCTTTTTTAATATAGCGCAGTTTATTGTAGGGGAGCTGGATACTGCAGGCAGACCTCATGTGTCAGAGCTCTGAGCCATCGTTTCTGACAGAAAACAACAGCCCATTATTCATAGCATCCCTGGTGAAATCCTTGCCGAGGTTCCCCCTGAGGTTGCACAGCCTCTCATCAGCTCCAGTGCATGCATGTGCTGTTCCTCCATTGCTCCTCAGGCTGGGCACGAGCTGGGTTTTAAAACTGAAGCCTGATCCTGCTACCCACACACAGAACAGTGCCTTGCTTCAGTTCCAGAAAGGCTGAACAGAGAGTAGGACAGCAGGCAGCTCGAGGAAGGGGAGGCGAAATTCAGCTCCTAATTATCAGATGAAAGCCTTAAAGCAGTTGTCATGTATGAAGGGACAAAGTGGAATTTGGCAAACGGGAAGGGGAAAAAAAAAAACCAAACAACAAACCAAACAACAAATCTTCTCCTAATGATAACTAATCTCTGAAGACAACCCTGTCATTTTTTGAGAGCATCTCAACAGTTCCCTCTTCTTTTTTTTTTTTGGTCACCGCTTATCAAAATTTGCATGGCTAGTTAGTGGGTTAATTTAATTACGAGCAGCGTTTATGAACAGCCTGATGGGGGATCTGCAGAGGGCAATAGAATCTGCTCTTGAATTATGAAATTGCACACACTACACATCTGGAAGCCGTCATGGGACAGATCGCTGCCTTGTAAATGCGTGTTGAGTGTTACAATATTTTACTAAGCACTCCCAATCTGTCAAGGTTTACAGGAGAGTGGAGACTGAGAACATTTGGGATCATTTGTGGCTTAGAGCCATTAGCTACTTCCACCCACTTATTGTGACATTATTAACAGCAAGATAATCTCAAGAGCAGAACTTGGCTTAGTTGAGATCTTAGATAATAGGAGTGATATTCGCTAAGGGTCAAAAGCAGAGAGCTGGGACCCATTGGAACACAGGGCCATGCAGGACAGCACACCAGGGCTGAGCTGGGAAATGTGTGCACTGCTTCTCAGGGCAGTCAGCATTAGCACTGCAGGTCTGTGTAAGAGAAACTGCTCAAGAAATAACCAAAGGAGAAACGCTACCACAGCAACGTGATGCTGACCATTGCCTACTATTGCCTTCCTCAGTATGGTTAGCACTAAGGATGGGTGCAGTGCATTGCACACGACATAGAAGAGCTTGCATCTCATGGACATGGTAACAGATCTATCCATCAGAATGGAAAACATGAGCTGTACTGCTGTGCTATCCCTTCCAAAACTCAAGCTCACCAGGACCATCACCACTGCATGACATCCAAGGATGCTTGCAATTGCTTGCAAGGATGCTTGCAATTACTGCCAATGATAAACAACCCCTGTTGAGCAGAATGGCCAGTTAGCAACCACGACCACATTGCATGGAACTCCATTTCTGCTTAGGCACACAAGGATGGATTTCATTGCATGAAATTGCAATCCTCTGCTGTGTAGATCAGGGCTTGGCCTGTGAAAGAAACTTTGCACCAAGTTTCCTCACCTGCTGGAGCCACAGCTCAACAAGATTTGGAAGTCTTTACCTCCAAGGAGCTTTTGGCTCCTTAGTAAGCTATTGCATACCTGCTTAATTCAAATCCCCATCCAATCATTAAATATGGTGTTGGGTTTTTTTTTTTTCTTATGGGTCATTATGATGTGATTTATGGCATCGGTGTAATTGTCAGAATTACTGTGGGTAATTAAAATACAAAATGCATGCTGCCAGAGGCTTCAGTCACTCTCAGCACCTCATTAAAAATCAAGAGCTGACCAAATTATAAATAGACTGGTCTGCACAAGTTCACAGGGAAAGCTAATTATGAAACTTCTCCTTATGCACTCAGAGCTCACACTATCAGTCATGCAAATTCTTTAAGTGATTATACTATTGTATAACGTGGAATCAGATCAGTGCATACAGGTGGGTGCAACTCCAGTTACCATATAGAGCACAGCTGTACTGTGCATGGTGAGTGTGAGCCCCTAAAATTCTTGTGTAAGCTTGATGATGGATGTGGGATAAGGCCTGGGGAAGAGAGAAAAGATGAGATTTCATGTGATATATGGAAGAAACTGAGGAATGCATGGAGAAGTAGAAGTTGCAAAGATTAAGGTCTATAATGGTAAAGCTGAGAGGAACAATAAAGAATGTGAACAGAGGGGAAGAGAGCTCAGAGCAAGTCTGGGCACATGCTGCACACTGAAGAAAGTAGCTTTGCTTCATCAGAGCTCTGCTAAAATATCTGATCCATCACGCTGATCCTTGAGCTGTGAGTTGCAGCAAGAAAAAGAGAAAGGTGTTATTGTTCCATGAGCAAGATGCAGCCAGACTGCACCGCCAGAGCCATCTCCATTTATTTGGGTGTCTAAAGAGTCACATAGACTGAGAAAAGTCACGTTCCAAAAATAATGCTGATTTCGATTGTGTACTTATGCGAGATTTAGGGGGTGGAGATTTAAAGAGAGAAAGCACAGGGGAAAAAGTATGCATGGATGATGTCCCTACCTGAATTTTCTAACCCAGACATACCTCATTCACTGCGGGTGTATTTATCAGTTCATCACATCTATCACTTCATCCAATCTGGCCTCCTGACTCCAGCAAGGACTCCCCCCAAAACACACAGCAAACACACAGGCTTTGCAGGACAGAAAGCAGAATGCAAAACCTCCTCTTCTTACTGGAGGAGCTCCCAGTTTGACCTTCCAGAGCCTGAAGTATCTGCCCATTTTCTTTCCCTGTTCATCCCAAAGTGCAGAAACGCCACCAGCACCTTTCAGGAGAGATTCTTTATAACATTCCATCCCTGAAGCCTTTGAGAAGCATCAGCATTTCTCCACGTTCCTACGAACCCCTCTGAGGTTTGGCCATCACTGAATCACCCCCTCCTCATCTTCCCCATTCTAGCAATAAAAGTAAATCCAAAAGGAATGTGAAACTCATCTAAAGTCAGGTTTCTTTGCCATCCAACTGACTGCTACATTTTCCATGAGCCTCCACCCTGCCGTGTAAATACCAGGTAGTGAGCAAAAGCACAATGTGCCTGCTGACAAAGGGATCTCGCTCACTGTAACAACACTTCCTCCACCTCTATCGAGCTCCTTTTTCTTGAGAACACAGTTTTACACTTGTCCTTCATACAAATAACCCGAGGGTGGGAATTATTCAGAAGGCTCGTGTTTGACACCCCATCTGTTCATTTCTGACAGCGATATATAATGTAAGGCTATAAAAACTTGAAAAATAATGCAACATAAAAAGGGATTGACTCGGCTCCAAGAGGCCATAAACGGTAACAAATACCATTGTATGATTTATTTCATGCTGTAATCTTTACAGTAAGTCATCTTTCAGACATTTCCTTGTGACAGGTTTTAATAATATTAATGCCCAGAGCAATCCAAATCATCGCCAATAGACATATTTATCAAGCTGCCAATCCAAGTAAATGAAATTCTATAAGCAATAATGTAACATGTTTAAAGGAAGCTAATAAAACAAGTCAGGAGAGAAATATTACTGCAAAGTATTCTCTCTCTAATCCGGCCCTGGATTTTATACAGCCGTAATGCAAATCTTTCCCTCCTTGATTTATCACTCCAAAAATACCAATGACCTTTTTGGGAGCTCTTGCACAGCCCTTCTCACACATTTATAAAGGCTGTGATGCATTCTGCCAGATTAGCTGAGCTGGAGCACTCAGCATTACTGCTTTGTTTTGCGCTGCTTTTGGTTTGGGGAGTGATGGGCAGCGTCAGAATGGGATCTTAAGTCTTAAAGATTTATTTGGGACTGACAAGCCCTAACATAGGCTTGGCAACTCGGCAGGTATTTATTAGCAATTATCCTGGCAGTAGATAAATTACAATTAAGACGGAGCTAAAACTTGTTTCTTTAGCCCGGGTTCCCCTTTAATCTAATTCAGTTTTTATTAATCCTTCTCCTGGCTGAAGCGCTTCTATACTAAGACAAAAGGGAAGGAGATGCTGCAGAGTTGCACACACGGAGCCTTGCTCACTAACACCCTTTTTATGCCTCACCAGAAACTGAGCAGGAATGAAAAACAAGAGGCAACAGAACATACACCATTAAATTTGCCATGCCTCAGGCAAGGCTGTGGAGGAGCCATGAGTAGCAAAGCAAAGTGTATCGATGCCCCATAAGCCCAGGGAGGTCTTCCTGTATTCCATTCTGGATGAACTTTGTAGCTCATCCAGTCCTAATCCTCTTGAATCCCCTGGCTATACCCCAATGTCTCAGGGACTTGTGTTCCAGTCCCCATCCTCTGCATTACACTGTGGTTTGCCATCCTAAATCAAACAGAGCAGAGATATGAACTTGGAGCTCCCCTTGGCTGCTGTCCCAGCCATCCTAATTTGGATACAAAAGGTCAGAGTTAGCTTTTCTATTAGCAGAACACCCCAGGTGGAAAAGCTGGGCTTGATCTGAAAATGGGCAATTGCATCCAATTCTAAATTGGGTTTTAATAATAACAGAAAACAACTCGGGATAGATTTGAGAACTGTAATGTTATGAAGGGTTGGCTCCAAACAGCTGTATTTTGCACTGAGTTCTCCTCTCTGACTTTTAAGACCTCACTTCACCCTTCCCTCCTTCTTTTTGCCACTGTTTAAGGCAGAAATCCTTTTAACAGTGCACACATCCAGCATCCAGCCCAATAGGGCTCCAGTAGAAGCCTCAAGGCACTGCTGTAATATAAATAATAAATACTGCAACTAATAACAGGATGGTAAAATCCCCTCCCCAGGGAAGCACTGGAAGACCATTCCCTGGCGTCACTTAAAACTAAACACCAGAAAACATCCCTGCTCTGATTGGGGAGGATATGGTGTCTTTTTGATACGGTGATGAGGGAGAATCTTGATGGGGATGGGAACAATTATTTATCTGCACATTTGGCCATTTCTTTAGGGGAATTCAGGATCTCTCTTAGTAACAATTTTGTTCCTCACTGCTAAGCAGCAGCAGCAGAAATCTCTGGGAAAATAAATAAATAAGAAGTGTATAATCCCCAAGGTGTAATCCCAGAGTACGGAAACTCACTTCACTTAAATACCTCCCTCTGGCATAATTGACTTTTCATGCGCATGTTAATAATGGCATTTCAGCAGGTTGTGAGGGTTTGTTCTTCTCCCCCCCCCATTGGTAAATTATGTTATTGGGCACAAGGAGGGGGAGGGCCACGTTATAATTCTAATTATGCTTCCGTTTATATTTAACAAGTCAGCACAATCTGCTGGTATGTGTGTATGTATTTACCATGCAGTCCCAATATTTACAGCTGACCTAATTGGTTGTAGGACAGCAGCACTGAGCAACGTTTTATTGTCCTGATAGCATGTATGTGCTGGGGACAGCTGCTAAGATGCAAAGCTCTCCGGAGGACACCTTACAATCCTTGCCATACTGACATTTGCCTTTGCTGCTGAAGCACGAGATGGGATTTTGCAGGCAGGGGAGACATTATTTATTAAGCCTCTTCAGTTCTACAGTGACTGCAAATTGCTCATAAGCAGAAATGAGGTAAGAAATACTGGTTTGTGCATCTCTTCCCTGCTAGGTTCCTGTCTACTCGCTGCAAATTCTAGCATGATGCTATTTGCCAATATGTCCTGTCACCTTCTCTAGTGGATGTAGGAAAAGTGTAACAGCTTGCTGTCACTGACAGCTCAGTTTCAGACCATGATACTCTTCCTTATGCTGAATGTAGCAGCTCAGGTTATGAGGAGTTCCAACGCAAGTCAAGTGGGACTGCTCAGCAAACTAAGTACACTGCAGTTAAAACATTGCAGTTCACACCTCGACTCAGACAGAAGATGACTACACTGACACTGCTTTGTGAAACCTGCTGGGAAATCAGATTCCTCCAGCTAGGAAGCATTCAGATGGCATAGAAGGGACTCCTAGCATGCACTGCTGATGTTAGAGAACAAGGCTGTTGGGTGAGATTTCTCTTGGATCACCAATTGGCTTTAGAGCAAACCAGAGATTGTTATTCTCCCTATATTGCAACAGCACAGAGCAATTAAGCATCTGAAGAACGAGCAAAACTCAATGTTGGCTATTCACATTCCTACACCCAGCTGCTCTTATCTTCAACCCATCCTCTGAAAAGCACCACAATAAACAGGTTTGTGGTTCCTCTGTATTATTTTGCTTCCATCTAGAGTGCAGTAAGCGCTTTCTTGAGGTGTACCAATCCCTCCTTTCACTCTTCCATTGTTCCTTAAACTGGTATCGCAAGTTCACTGCATCTCATGTATGCTTAAAGACTTCGACCCTACAGGAGAGTGATAGAGCTGAGAATTTGGTTGCATAGAAATAGTTGTGCTTTCTAGACTGATCAGTTAACGGAGATAGGGAGAAGCCATAAACCATCCACTAACAATAGCAGAAGAACTAGGAAACAGGCTGTTCCTGCTTCCTACACAGATTCTCAATGAATAAGTTCAGGAAATGCCTGCTCAGCACTCACACAGCTTTAACATCTGTATTGGTTTTAAATGTACAGATGGAAACAAAATGTACAGAAGGTATACAAGTGAATAAGTAAAGGAAAAACTCACCAATGGTGGTGCCTTGACTGAAGCAGCTGAGGCAGTCCTCCCTGGTGAGCGATCTCCAAGAGATACTGCTCCAGTGGGAGTCAGCCCTTAAATGAGGTCTCAGAGGGGATGGAGTCAAGCTCCACCCCTTCCCGGGAGCACAGCTACATCACTCTCACCTGTGCTCCCACAGCTGACCCCATACTTGCCTCAGCTGATTAATCAGAGGTTCAGGCTGTGATTACCAATCTCCCATACACTCCACCCCTTCACAGCGTGAACCAATGATTAGGTGAGTTTTCCCTTATCACAGAGACCCAACGCGACGCTGATACAATTTCCCGTCGCACCGAATGCTGATGTTATTCAAATGATGATTGGATGGGTATTCACGATCTTCCGTGGGCCAGTGCTTGATAGATGTTACTGGAGACAAGCCATCTCGAGGTGCAGGTCCATCTGCGTTTCATCAGTCCACACAAATTGTTCTCTGATGGTCCTAGAGGCTTAGAATCTTAGGGAGAGTAATACAGATGTTTCAAGGGTACCAGGAGAGGAAGGTCTGCCCTCCAGGGCAAGATACAGGCCGTATTCTTGTCTTGGGTCAATACTTCTGCTCGCACCGGATTATGTCCCGGCCTCCGATACCATACTCTCTGGCCAGATATCTGTGGCTGTATAACTATATCTGGCACCAGAGGAGGAGTCCTGATCTGCCATAGGGACATGATGGGTGTCCCTTTAGCAATAAAGACCGGAGTATTGACCACGATGTCAGTAGGCCATGTACCTATCACCGAGGGGGTAACTGAACCTCCCACCTCCAATAGTCTCCCCCAAGGTGCAAGTAGGCCACACCACTTGGGTCCTACTTGCACCTTCCAGGGCCAATTTATCTTATGGATTCCTGGTTTTAGATTCTCAGGGGCAGGGAGCAGAAGATTATTGTCATTACCAACCTGCGGTTTTACCTCATTATCAGCACCTGTAATTTGAATCCTAAGAGGGGAGGCCCATATAGTGTGTAACATTTTCAGAGCACTGGGTCTGCCATCCCGAGGTCTTTCGTTCAAGTCCCGCAGGGTTTCGTATAATCTTTTTGTCCACCCCTGCAGGGACTGGGAGTCTGTCTTCAGGGCAGCCTTAAGAATACCATTGTAGCGTTCAATAAGGCCTGCCCCTGTTGGATTATATGGCAGATGGAATCGCCATTCAATGTTGTTCTCTTCTGCCCAGCGCTGTATCATCGCTCCAGTAAAGTGAGTCCCTTGGTCGCTCTCGATGACTTGAGGTGTCCCATATGCAGACATCAGTTTAGTGAGTGCCTTAATTGTATATGCTTGATTTGCCTTTGGTACGGGATAGGCTTGCAGCAGTCCACTTACAGTATCAACGCAGGTCAGGGCATATCTCGCCCCCTCAGACCGAGGGAGGGGCCCAATGTAATCAACCTGCCATCTCTGAAGAGGACTATATCCTCTAGCAATGTGGGATGTTGTTTCAGGCAACGGTCTTGGTCTCATTTTCGAGCAAGCGTCACAGTCCTGACATGCTTGGACAATATCAGATAGCTGTACAGGCAGCCCCCATGCTTTAGCAGCTGCCCACATTATCTTTTGTCCAGCATGCCGTAGCTTCTGATGTAACCATCGGGCAATATTTTCGGATTGTGAATTCCCAATCCATCGAACTCGGGCCAGTGTGTCCGCTTCATCGTTTCCTGGTGACTGCAGGGGTTGATGACCAGAGACATGGTAGACACATACCGTCCTGTGTTTGACTGTATTCCAAATGTCTACCCACATGTCTTTCCCCCAGATCGGTCGGGCGTGGATAGTCCATTCCTGGGTAGCCCACTGCGTAATCCACAGAGTAAGCCCCCGGTACACGGCCCAACTATCCGTACAGATGTTCAGGATGCCATCACCAGGTTCTTTAGTTATAACCATCCACACGGCTCGTAATTCTGCCCATTGGCTGCTCTGACCATCCCCCTCATCAAACCAGATTGTCTCAGTAGAGGGATGGTATGCTATAGCTCGCCACTTGCTCGGGTTGCCTCTGCTGGACCCATCCGTATACCAGGCATCTTCAGGAATAGGATATCTTCCTTCCTGAACAGGGCTCTTCTCTGGTGGAGCGACCATTGGTTCTTTCGGCGTATCACTGCGATATGTCACTGGGCCTAGGATCTTCTGTAATTCCTCCTTGAGTGGAGACGAAGACAGGCTGCTTCTTTGACTTAGATAGGCAACCCATCGTGCTACCGTCTGTGCTTGGGCCACCCCTGTCTTAGGAAGGTGAGTTAGATCTCTTACCCACCCCTGGATCGGTAATGTAGTTTTAACTATAACCTCTGCTGTTTGCGTTATTGGTTCTACCGCTTGTAACGCTGAATAGGCAGCCAATAACTGTTTTTCAATCATGCTGTATCTTTCTTCTGCTCCGTGCCAAACCTGAGACCAGAATCCAATGGGGGTTCGAACAGAACTCTGGCGTTGCCACAGGCCCCAGCCAAAACCATCCTGGGTAACATGAACGTCTAGTTCAGCTGGGAGGGTCGGATCAAATATACCCAATGCCTGGGCTTGTTTAACTGCCAGCTTTGCCTGTTGGAAAGCATCTTGTTCTACCTTCCCCCAGTTCCACGATTGACCCTTCTTGGTAAGCTTATACAATGGCCTCAACAACTGAGCTAAGTGAGGTATAAAGGAGCGCCAATACCCCAATATACCTAAGAACTCTTGTAGCTGTTTCGATGTTGTAGGGACTGGGAACGCTTGGACTTTATCCACTACTGCACTGGGTAGTACTTTGGTTTTTCCGGACCAAATTACTCCCAGGAATTTTACAGATAGCCCCGGACCTTGCACCTTCTGTGGGTTTATAGCCCACCCTCTCTTCTGCAGATAAGCTATCAATAAATCTGCTGCTTGTCTCACCGCCTCTAATGAATCGGATGTTAACAGGAGGTCATCAATATAATGATATAAATTTACATTATGTGGCTTCTGCCACTTAGCCAGATCACGCGCCACCAAATTATGACAAAAAGTAGGTGAATGCACGTACCCTTGCGGCAGAACCTGAAAAGTCCACTGCCTGCCTTCCCATGTGAATGCAAACTGGTCTTGTGATTCTTCACTAATTGGAATACTGAAGAATGCATTCGCTAAGTCTAGGACACAGTGATACGTTTTAATTTCTCTACTTAGTGTGTCCATTAGGGAGGCAATATTGGGTACGGCTGCATGAACGGGCGGCGTGACCTTATTTAATTCCCTGTAATCCACTGTCATCCTCCATGTTCCATCCGATTTTCGCACTGGCCATATTGGGGAGTTGTACGGGCTATGTGCAGGCCTTATAATACCCACTTTTTCTAATTCCTGCACTGTTTTTGTTATTTCATCCTGCCCACCTGGGAGTCTGTACTGTTTTACATTAGTAATCCGACGTGGCTTGGGCAGACAAATAGGCTCATGTTTTGCATGGCCTCTCAATATTGTCTGAATTGCCCGGATACTAATGCATCTCTGCCGCAACCGGAACTCTCCCACTGTTGTGTGGAGAGCCAGACCCCACAAGATATCAATTCCCAATATGTACTCCGGAATTGGAGCAATAGATACCTTGTACTCCCGTGGTGGGAGGCGCCCGACCCCCAATTTTACCCAAGTTTGGGTGACTGGAACGGTCTGTCCCCCAAAGCCTCCAATCATTACTTTGTTCCCTCTGAATTTTGTTGGGTCTCCATATATTATAGATGTTTCCGCCCCAGTATCAACGAGGGCCATAACCTTCTGCACATTCTCTCGGGACCAATATATTGTCAATTCCACATAGGGCCTCCGGTCCCGTCTAGAGGCCCTAGGGTGACTGACGTCCCTCATCACGCCATAAACTGGGCCAGATTCAGGTCTTTTACCTCTGATGCCTCTGGTACTATGACCCGAGGCACCTGAGGTGGCCTCTTTTTCCTATTTGGCACGACAAAGTCTTCTAGATTCCAAACTGTTGTTGGTCGTCGTTCTATAAGCCTTATCCCCGGTCTTTTGGGGCGGTTTTGAAATTTTTGTTCATCCTTCAGCTGTTTCCACAACTGAAGCAGAACGTGATTGGGCTGCCCATCAATTTTGGCAAATTGAACACCTGCTCGGAGTAGATCATTAAACATTTGTTTTCGGGACACCCTAATGGGTCCCGCCCGAGGGGTTCGTGGAGCCGATCTCCTGGCTCGGGTTATTGGAAAAACTTCAGAATCTTCAATTACTCTAATATTGCGCTTGGTTCTCAGGCGCTCAGTTTCTCCCAGGTCCGCTACTAATTGGGCAGCATGCTGGACTGCTGCCTCTGCGGCCACTAAAGGATTCAATATAGAAACCAATGTTCCATACATATGTGAGGGAGCCTGCTGTAAGATTAGGTCCCTCATTCCCGCGGAAAACTTCACCATGTCCGGACTAACAGATACATCTTCATAGACAGCCTCTCGCATGCCTAGTTCCCGGATATAATTTTGTAGGTCTTCCATAGAAGACCACATTCCTGTATGTATTGGCATATCTGTTTTATTTGACCATACCATACGGCAGGCAGCCATTATCCAATCTACGATTGAATGATTCTCTTCAGGGAACTGGGACCCTGAGTACAATCTCTGCCTCAGGGCAGGATGGACTGTTATAGTTGCTAGTTTAGATACCTCGGAGCCGCTAACTATTACACTTTCTGCTCCCGAGTCCCATAATCGTAACAGCCAGGCTGGGACACTTTCCCTCGGTCTTTGCCTGAAGCGCTGTACTAGATCCATAAGTTCGGTGGGTGTGTATGGACGTGCTGTTACGTGTAAATAGGAGTCAGCAGGGGTCCATTGATCAGGAGGCACCCCTGCTGGTCGCTCCTGGACTTTTTTTGTTTTTTGAGTTACCATAGGACGGACTTCTAATAAGTCCGTCTTAAGTGGCTCTTCTAGGTCAGATTTAGTGACCTTAGTTTGATCCGATGTTTCAGGATCCGTACTATCATCCATCGTAATATATCTAATTTGGGGGGTGTTTGAAAAAAATGATGAATTTTTCCCCGTTAATAGATTAATTTCGCCCTCCAATTTTTCAATGCGGGCTTTTAATAATTGATTTTCATGTTCAATCTTATTTGATTTAACCTCTGCCTGATTTAAAGCATTCAATAAAGGCCAAGCAGCCATGGATGCAGCCATTTGCCTTTCTTTGGTTGTCAAAATATCTTTTTGCAACCCCTGAAAGTATTCAGTTAGATGGTAAGGGGACATATTGCCCGTTACCCGTAAGGGCCCCCATTGTTCGATAATCGTCGCTAATTGAAAATATGGGGACGCCTCAAACCCTGGTATTTGTCCAGGGAGGATTTTCCCTAAGGGGGTGATCTTCTCCCCCTTGAACCAGCTAAACACATTCCACAGGAAAGACATTTTTTTTTTCCGATATTTGCAGGCTCCTGGCTGGCTCGCCAAATGTATTGGTTTTAAATGTACAGATGGAAACAAAATGTACAGAAGGTATACAAGTGAATAAGTAAAGGAAAAACTCACCAATGGTGGTGCCTTGACTGAAGCAGCTGAGGCAGTCCTCCCTGGTGAGCGATCTCCAAGAGATACTGCTCCAGTGGGAGTCAGCCCTTAAATGAGGTCTCAGAGGGGATGGAGTCAAGCTCCACCCCTTCCCGGGAGCACAGCTACATCACTCTCACCTGTGCTCCCACAGCTGACCCCATACTTGCCTCAGCTGATTAATCAGAGGTTCAGGCTGTGATTACCAATCTCCCATACAACATCTCTTACCCATCAACAAATCTCTGAGGTGGAAGGATACTAACAGACCTTGACTTTGCAGGCTCTCCATCCAAAACAAGCGACTCTCCATAGAATTTCATCTTCTCTGGAACAAAGGCAATGAAACAAAGTTGGGTTCCTTTTGAATAGCACTTAGTTGTATTTAGACTGTGTCTGCAAATGGCCACAATGCCATTTGAAGCTTCTGACGTGGCTTCAGAAATGCTGGGCAAAGGAGCTTTTGAATTGGTTATTCACACAAGTGGTGAGAAATACAGCAGTGCTATAAAATAGTATTTCTATCTACTATGCACTAAATGGTCTTAAAAGTGGTGAGCACATCCTTAATGCACCATCTCCTTCCAAAGGGGCTCCTTTTCTTTGTGAAGCATGGTCCTCTACAAAGGAAAAATAAGCCAGAGGGTAGGCAGAGTTCATCCTCACCACTGCACCATCCTGGCTTGAAATTATTAATTAGTCTATTCTCATGTCTCTGAGAGTTGAACCTGTTACAGCTGAAACCCTTTCCCAACAGGAAACCAAACTTCAGAAAGGCTGGGTGGTCTACAGTCCCAGATTGAATCCAAGGAAACAGATCAAGAAAATGAGCTTGAGCTCCCCAAATCCTAAAGCAGCAATTTAACAGCTGGAACATCTTTTCTCTGACATTTGATCGAGTCCTTTCTGGGCCATAATCCGAGGTCATGGGCCATTAAGACCAGCATTAGAACACCAGGCAGCGATTTGAAGATGTACAGCAGCACCCTCAGAGGTTTTTAAGCCCCTACCTGTGCCTCCTGCTTTCCACAGTGATGCAGCAGGTTCAGAACACACAAAGCTATTCCTTGCACTCCCCTGGCCTGTATCTTTGTTGCAAATCCGCATTCCTCCCCTTATCAACATTTGACAGAAGGCACAAAGCTTTTCATGTCACATGTGTCCAAACATGTCCAATGCATTCAGGTAGGGAAGGAAAGGGTGGACTGGAAGAACTTTCAGACACAGAGATCTCTATCTCACCAACTGACAGGTGAACCCTCTTATACCTTCAGCTTCCTTGTTTGGTTGCAGCTATTGCCAAAGCACACTAACCCAGCTGGAGCAGCTAGTGATTCTAAACATACCCTGGCAGACAAAGGGACATCTCTGAATAGGTGATTTGTCAGCCTTGAGCTGTAATTGTTCTGCACAGGTGTGCTGAACACAGGTGCATTTGGCCTTGGTAACAGGATAGCTCTTTCTACAGCCCTGAGTTCAACCAGGTGGGAGCTGGAAGGGCAGAGAGGGAGCTCTCCAAGGATGCCATGTGACACCCAATCAATCCAGCTAGGTCAAGCTTCATTAAAGTATCATAAGACAAGGCGAAGAATGGAGATCCTTAACAGCCTGTCTTACATGGGCAGTAATAAGTAAATGTCTCCCAAAACAAGATAGTTTATTTTAACTTATGGCCCTCAAGCAAACCTTTCACACTTGTTAAAATAGCAACACGGTTGCTCCTTTAACTAAAGTTCACAGTCTCAGGCTCCTGTATTAGTTTCCTATTCACGACAGTGAACTCTGTCTTTACCATGTACACCTGTACCTGAAGTAGAAACAGGGAGCAGGCATCCTCACCTGCACTAGCTGGGGGTCTCCTGCATCTAACCTCCTTATCTCCCTTCTTGCTGCAGTGAGTCTGGAGGCATCCAGAACACAGAGTGCTGCTTCAACTAGGTTATATTGAGAAGGGAGGAGTCAAGGCAACTACAGTTAAGCTCCAATCCATCTGGAATCACAGGGAAAACTGATGGCAAGGTCTTTTGGCTGGCAAACTCCTGATCCAGCTCAGGCAGCCATCCTCTCTGCTGCATATCTGGTGCAGAACAATAGGTTTGCAAACGACTGCTCTTCACTAATACATATCTCAAAATGCAATCTTGTCCTTTTTAAACCTAAGCTTGCCTAGGAAACCAGAATAAAACCACCCAAGGTGGAGACAGCTCCCACAGCATCAATGTATTTCTACTCCATTGACATTGACTCTTATTAAGACGTCTTCTACACTTAAAGAACTCTCTTTTCTGGGAGGTCGATGCCTTCCAGGGACCTGAGCTGCATCTAAGCTGATAAGTGTGTGGGACTGAAAATGGGCTCCAGCCTCCCTTCCTACATGACATTACTACACGGAGTCCTCCAGGTGTCAGTATGTTTGTGCTCACTGCGTGAATAAGTTCTGCCTTTGTCTCTGCCATCTGCAGCTCAGAGGCATGTTTTGTAATGGGGCTTGGCTGCCATCTGCTGTTTAAATTACTTGCAAGTGTTAGAAACGAGAAGGAGCACGTGTGAGCCCATATTTAATGGAAAGCTCCTTCTTAACTCTTTAAAGCAAAGCACCAGTCACCCAGCCTTACCTTTTGCTTCAACTATATATATATACTAATGAGACGTTTGCTTTGGTCTCTGCAATTAAAAACCTGCATTTTGTGATAAACCTGTTAATAATTAGAGTGAAAATCCTCACTGCAGTGTATTTTGTCCTACTCTTTTCTAGCCAAGAGGCTTTGACTCCTGAAGCAAAGCACAAAGAAGCCTTTAAAGTACTGCTTGTAAGATTTATTAGCGTAACCAGAAAGATCCTTGTTTTACCAGATAAGGGCTGTTCCAACCTGTTCTTATTCTTAGAATCCTCATTAACCGTGATAAGTAGTTAATAAATATACAACCAACAGATATTGATTCAGCCCTTTTTAAAGTCAGAAATGGACTTAAAACAACATACCTGAGAAAGTTTTTGAGTGAGGTTTGCTTCCACACTGACATTTCTCAATCTGCTCTGGATCCTGGATGTCACTGTGACAAACTCTGCAATAGAAATGTGCCCTGGAAACCAGAAGTGACTTATAATCAGGCAGAAATGAATTATGCTTAACTGATCAGATAATAAATGCACTTGTCTGCTCTTGAAGGTATTTTCTGTTCTAGAACTTCTTCTCCACAAAACAGTAAATAAAGCACCTTACCTTTTCACTTCTGCAAGAGAATGAGCAATAAAAAAGCCCATTGTATTCCGGTGCAGCTTTATCCGTGGAGATGGATTGATCAGGATGGCACTGTTTGGAGAAACCATACAAAGAGTAATGATGGTTTACCTGACATTAACCACCTCTGCTGTGGGAATTCAGACTCAATGATCATAGCAGTCCCATCCCACCTTAACTTTTTAATTCCCTTTGTTATAACTCCTATGACCCGTGTGAGTTTCTTTTTCCTTCTTGCTTTCTCTTTCCATCATTCTATTTTCATCCAGACAGCATATGAGCTCAAGAAATATTAGATGGAGCCACGGCCTGCTTTCCATTAGCACTGAGCACCTACAACATGCACTGTCTGCTCGCAGCATAGGGTTCACTCACCACTTGCAAAGGAGTCCCAACCTATTTCTCACAGCAGTTCTCTACAACTCCTTTGTTTTCAGAGTTTCTATTCTACAGCCATTTCCTTTATAAAAGTGAAAAGAGTAATAATTGCACTCGATAGTCTGCATTTTCTGGATGATTTCTCAAGCTTTGTAAAGATCTATGGCACTCATTTACTCCCCTTTCTGAACTAGTTCCAGCTTCCCCATTAGAATGTCTTGTATTTCATCATTAGAACAGACAGAGAGTGTTATCTGGCCCAGTACCAGATCAGCTTCAGACAGCAAAAGCTTTGCTGCCAGCGTTGACAAATTATTCCTTTATGACAATGCTTTATAGCATTTAGGAGCTAAAACTCATGTGGTTAAAAAAAAACACAAGAGAAGGCGTTTCTATTATCCATGAAAATAAATACACTTGGTTTGCCCCTAATCAAAGGGAGATCTATGATGGTTATGCTGACTGTGTTTGGAACAGAAGGTGAGAATGGTGTCTCATCCCCCATCTCTTGCTTGATTATCTATGAGAAGAAAGGAGGCAAAATACAGTAAAGTTAACCTGGTGTGTAAGCAACCAGGAATGACACCGTTATCCCACAGAACAGTGTGCACAGGAAAAGAAGAAGTGCATAAAGTCTATGCAGACCTGTGGGCAAATCTGAGTTCTTTGGAAAGCATCAGTTTGGAACGTTGACTTCTTATTAAGAGAGAATTCCCCCACTTACCTCTCTCCTCGACTGCCAAATTTCAGCTCAATCCCCAAGAGAATAAGGTTCAGTTTTACAAAGCATAACCTGGAGAAAGAGAGCAAGTCAGCCACGCTATCATCCTGCACTGAGGAAAGGTACATCTGGAAGGAAATAACATGTCCACATCTGTACCACATACCGACAAACCTCTATAAAAGTCATGTCTGCAAAATCATTGGAGAGCTGAAGAGCCATTACTTTGTAGTCTTTGTCTCCCAGAAGCATCTTGTCCTTCAGATGTTTTCTCTTTGTCTGAAAGAATCGATCATAAAGATGATGTATCTATTCAAGGCAAAGCAAAAAGGATGTGTAACCTAACGCTGGGACATTGCTCCGATACCATATGATATCTGATCAAAGGCCCTCAGTTACTGGCAGCAGAAAGACATCAGCTGTACCTTGTCAGAAACAATATTAGAGTTCATATACAACAGACCAGGGAAAGTCTTAACTCTTCTGGACACTTCCAGTTCATACTCATAGAACCATAGAATGGCCTGTGTTGAAAAGGACCACGAAGCTCATCCAGTTCCAACCCCCTGCTGTGTGCAGGGTTGCCAACCAGCAGACCAGGCTGCCCAGAGCCGCATCCAGCCTGGCCTTGAATGCCTGCAGGGATGGAGCATCCACAGCCTCCTTGGGCAACCTGTTCCAGTGCGTCACCACCCTGTGGGTGAAAAACTTCCTCCTAAGATCCAACCTAAACCTCCCCGTCTCAGTTTAAAACCTTTCCCTGTTGAAGAACAGGTGTCATTACTGCAAACACAGCAACATGGTCATTTTACGACTGCAAAGTATTGGGAAACAATTATTTGAGGAAAGGGAGGCTTTATTTTGCAGTAGGCCTCCCTGGTTAATTGGGTCTTTTGTTTACCATTACCAACTATAAGAGCAGGAGAGCTGTGATGGTCTGATGTGCAGTGAGAGCCTACTCAGGGCTCAGCACTTCTCAGTGCCTTTTTGTTTGCTCCTCAGAGTAGCAGTGTGACTATGAAAGAGCTGTCTATATCAAGGGAACATCCTACTGATGACTTTTCATTTCTTTACACTCATTTCTTTACAATATACACCATTTTCTTGGCATGTGAGTGCCTTTTCTGCATAAAACCTAATAGGCTGTTAGGAGTTTTGCTTTCCAAACAAAAAATTATTTAATGGACTTTTTAATTGAGAAAAGCCTCAAAAGTTTGCTGAGTTTTCACAATATGCCTTTAAAACTTCAAATAACAGCTTGGCTAACTGTAACCCAGGGAAGGATATGGACCTGAGAAACAGTGCATGCATGAAACAGCACTTTGACTACAAGTAGCAGTTCTACTTACTACTTCTATATTTATAGCATCTGGTATTTATATGGTTTGCCCAAATCAATTCTGCAAATGAAAAGCCCCCGAATACAGGAATAGCAGTCCAATTTAATGTTCTGTTCTGGAGAGTAAAGTGAAATATCACACACAGCCACTAGGTGATAGCAAAAGCATTTATACTGCAGGACTAGCAGCCCTGAGGGCTGTTTAGGCAACTTCGTGCCCAGCAGTTTCATTTGTATGTCTTTTACTTGTCTAAATCATGTCAAATGATTTACCTCTGTATTCTCTTTCCCAATGAACAAACTGGTCAGGAGAGTGGACAAACCAGGAACCAGGCAGCTCTGTGCCATGAAGCCCAACTTCAGCTCAGCAAAGCAGATGATGCTGTCTCCCATCCTCCAGTCCCAGGTGGGTATGTTTGGCAGGTATGCCTATTTCAGTGTAGGAAAGCAATTACAAGTCAGCACAGCACAACAATGAGCAAGGTCAATGTTGCTGTAAAATGATCCTCCTTGTCTTTTTTGCATTCATCATTGCATTTTTTGACAATCCAGGCTGGAATACATTAAAAGTCCAAGCTGACTTCTGATTTTGAGGTTCTTTTGGTTTTGTTTTCCCTTTAAACACTGAACCAGCTTTTACTGGCAGCTTTGACAAAAACAACAAAGAAATGGTTGCTAGTTACTTTTAACAACATTCAAAGATATCCCAGCTAGGTTAGTGACTGTATGAGTAAGAGACATTGATAACATCATTGTCTTCCCAAAATAAGGGCCTTTGATCCCAAAAAGGCCAGAATTCCAATTGTGACACCCCCACGGAGACAGACCATGGCCATACCTTGTTACGTGACTGAATTATCTGTAAAATGACTCTTGTTTTGGGGTAGTGATTCTTGATTGACAGCACTCTGTATGAAAGATATAACTTTGGGTTAATAAGCTTGGCATATTAACAGCCCCTCATTTTTCAAGTCTAGCTAAACGAATTGGAGTTTCTGACCTGAATCTCTACTTCTGTAGATAAAAGTAAAGATGGGAAGTTAAAATGATCCAGTTTGGAACTTGGATTTCTAGACTGATTTGGGGGGAGAATTTTATACCACTTGGGCCATCACATTCACAAAATCCAGCAGTAGTACAAAAGAACTCATCTCAAGTCTGACTGGTACAAGAATACTTAGAATATGAGACCTGACAGCTGAGCATAACTCTTTCCAGAGTAAAGCAGTGAGACTCCTTGACTGTTGATATTCAGGATAGTGAAGGAAATAATTACACTATATTTAGTAATATTATATTCTGTGGATGGCTGCAAGATTGCACAGCTGCTACCTGTCTCAGCCCTTCAAAGCATCTGATAAAACCATAGCAGAAAGCAGTCAGTTGGCTTTCAGAGTTCTCCTGACAGGAAAAAAAACCCCATGATGGGACAGATACGCTCTGCTGCCAGCTGCACTATCTGTGTCAGTGTTAATATCAATCAGAGAATGAAAGCACTGGAGTATCTCATCCTACCTCATGATATTGGAAATGTCTTCAGTATAGGGTTCTGGAGAGCAAACATCTGCTAGAATGAGACAAGCATTTGCAGACTCCATCTGTATCCCACAAGAGAAAAGTTAAATCAAGGTTTAGTCCCATATGAAGTACAACAATCTCTAACAGTGGCATGTGTCTTTAGTTAAAGACTTGCATAAGGTCATCATGATCCTATTACTTTGGAGCTATACACATGCCAGAATGTTTCAGCAGTGACACAGCTCCAATCAAATGTACAGTGTGTAATGCGTGTTTGTATTTTCAAAGTGCTGGAACACATGAAATTTATGATTTCTTCTGCTGACATCTTCTTAGAAGAGGTTACAAAAGCCAGACAACAGAGTTGTGTTCTACCCCAGCAAAGTACTCCCGAGGGTCAATATTGGTGCAGGTCAGAACAACTCTGGCTCTGCCATCTAATTCATATTTGGGCTCTATGGTGAAACTGATAACAAAAATAAAATAGTTCAATTTAAGGTAGAGTTCTCATAGTCTTCTGGGAACTGGATGGGGAGATCCACCACTGAATTTCAGTTACTAACCACTAAAACCCACAGTAAAATGAAAACCAGTGGTGGTTTTTTGCTGGCTTTATTTCTTTTTCCTTTATGCCAGCTCCATTCCTCTTGCTTCTATTGGAATATTCTAGTGACTCTTCAGCATCTCAAAACATGAGGTCTCTATCCTGGATGTTCATGAATGTGACTCAAACACGATGCACACTTGCAAGAGGTAACTAAGGGCTACTGCAATAATTTAGATACTATTTCCAGAAATGCTGCTGCCTCAAATATCTCTGTTTTAAAACCAGTTGATCAGTTTGGCTTTGCCTTTATTTTTCATGCTTCGGTGCTAGAAATACTTTTAGTCAATTCTCACATCTTCAGCTCCCAGGAGTGTTAGATTGATATGCAAAAGGTACCACCGCAGTAAATGGAACTGCTTGAAGTGTAAATCACAACATGAATCGAGTAAAAGCAGCTGATGCATCCTTTCATAAGGGACAAGATTTTCACCAGACTGACACATCTACAAGAAAGGGCAAAAAGATACAGAAGTTCTTACCCGAACTCTTTTCAGATCTTCAGAGTTCAGTGCGGAGCCATAAAAGAAAGTAGTGTAGGGTGAATAGCATTTGAACACGGCTTCCAGCTCAAGACTGGGAAGAGACCTATTCGGTATAAACAACAACAAGAAGAAAAAGTAATAATCCATCAATCTCTCGTAATTATATGCTCTGCAGTTCTCCATTTCTCAGAGAAGCCATTTGCTGTAACTACTTACTGTTTAAAAGAGAGCTACAGGGATTTTGGCAGCTCAGCCAAAGCGCATAGTTTAGATTTTAATGAAAACAAGCTTTTATAAAAACTTAACAGTCGTGAAAATGTTTCCTGGATTTTTTTTTCCCCTGTCTTCTGCTATTGCCATTAATTTTTCATGAGTGTCATTCCATGTAACTGTAATTGCACGGCTTGCTGTTACTGCACAGAGTCAGGAAATGACACTTCCCAGGGCTTCGTTCTGTGCTCAAATGGAACTGCTGATCTTCAACTTTCTCTCCAACTCAAGTGTTGTTTTCCTACCCAGCGTATACAAACTGTATTTCACCCAGGAACTTTGGTAACATTCTCTTCTATGATGTATTGCAAAACTCACGTTGTGCATTGACCTCAGCGAGGAAGCAAACCCCATAGGAAGGTATCCAGCCTTGGTTTAAGGATGGGTTAGAAAATCCCCCCATTCTCTAATGATTTATTTCAGTAATTATTAATCGCTTTTGCAAATGCATGCCTTGTCTCCTGCCTGAGTTTGCTCAGCTTTAGATTTCAGTCATTAGTCTTTATTATGGCCACCCTTCTAGGTTTTTGTTGTTGTTGCTCTCATTTGTGTTGATCATCAAGTAATCAACTGCATAACATTGCCTCCCTTTCATGTCAGACCTCCCACCTTTCCCCTAAGAGATCTGGAAGTCAAAGAAGAATATCTCAGAGAAAGAAGAATACTTACTCTCCCAGAAAAAGGATTTCTGTGCAAACATTCCCCTTGTCCTGAAGCAAAAAGTCTTGCAGGAAAGTAGTAACGCTCTTCAGAGTGACATTGCCACAGACAACAATATAGCTACAGGAAGAACCAAGGAAAGATTTGACACTTGGAGAACAGAACTGGTTGTAGCACGTCTGACACTGTATGACACAGTGTATCATATTAAACACATCAATGCAGCAGAAACAGAGTATCATTAGTGTGAGGATAATTTCACCCACTGAGGATATGGACTTGAGGAGTTACTTTAGAAAGGAGAACTGTGTTAGGAAGTGGTGAATGGTGGAGATCTGCTGAGTGAAAAGTCATAAAAGGAATGATATGAGAGCTAATAATTGTACCTAATCTGTCTGGTTCTATGAGCAGTGAAGGAAAAACAACACACACAAAACCCCTATCACACTGATAGCTAAAAGTCACCAAGGAGGTAGATCTCCTCTATCTGTAAGCGAGGCTGCCGTGTCATCTACATTTTCTCTCCCTTTGTAAACCAACCCACACTAACGAGTGCAGCTGAGGAGGTTTAATCAGACACATTTGAGGTAAAGAACAACTGAAAGTACATTCCAGGATTTGATTTAAACTACTATAGGAATTTCTTATGGAGCTGATTCCCAACCCAGAAAGCGGACTGGTTTTTATTTTCCAAGGAGCCACCATACTTACTTTTTCCCACTCACCACTTCATAGGAGGATTTGTAACTTTTACGGCTTTGAACAACTTCCAAAACTTCAGGAATCAAATTTGCAAACAGGACCTAAAGCATCAAGAAATACCACCTTCCTCAGAGCCAATTCTGTATCTCCTAACCATGATAAATTAATTCGAGGGAATTATATTACGTGGAACAACAACTACAAATTTACTTTGGATTCTTAAAAGTCGCTGGCAAGGATGAATAACTGTATAACTCAGTGACAATGGATTTATGCTGGTGATAGACTTGGATTCATCTTGCTCAGTATTTTGACTTTAGCCAGGAAGAAAAGTGTACCAGAAGCCTTGCCAGCTCTTAGGAAATTACTCTGTAGCCATGCCAGTAAGGATCTAATGTTAAAGCTGCTTTTGCTCATTGATGCCTAATCCCTACCTGGAACCCCTCAAAGCTTTGCTGACAGCCCCTTTTATTCTCTACCCCCAGCTGCCATTTTCAGAAAAGAAAAGTTTCTCACCAAGCCAGCAATAATGAAGAAAAAAATGAAGGCTCGGCCCAAGGCTGTTTGAACCACAATATCACCATAACCCACGGTGGACATAGTCACCATGATGAGGTACATGCACTTGAAGTATGTGATAGGCTGGGAATTTACAGGCTGGACCCAAGGATCTCCATTATTTTCTACCTGTCCAGAGCAGAGAAAAGAGGAGAAAGAAGTTTAGAGTGGTTTTGGTTTGAGTCCATCTCCCATCTAAAGCTATTTGAACAAAAAACCTGCACTATTTATTTTATTGTAGAGTGATCCATTACCATAGAGGGGAGTGGTGCTGCATCAGTGCCAACAGATCTGACAATATATACAAGTAAACTATGCTGGCCTACGTGGTACAACAAATTTGTTCTCTCTCTCTCTACAAAGAGAACACTGCATTCATTACAGAAAACAGAAACCCAAAGCTTGCGTGGCCATACTGATTTAAGGTGACAAGGAAGGACATAGAGCTGATGGTACATACCAGGTGAACAAATCCTGCTGCTGTGAGCCACGTGCTGATAAACACGGCAAAGAGCTTGGAGAGCTTGATGGAGTTACTGGAGATAGGAAGGCAGAAAGCCCAGGATGTTAAACATGTAAAACAGCACTGGAAATGGTTGAAGCTTCCTAAAGCACCACTCAAGGAACAGTGTTCTCTAGTAACACTGCACAGGAAGGATTTAGAATCAGAAAAAGCCTCCCTACATCCAAGCCTTTTCTAACACAGGCAACGTGACAGGTAATATTGTTTTTCACATTTATCTATATTCAAAACCTTTAAGATGTCTTGATTTACTGCTTCCCCTTATCTCCAATTTAGTTATTTCCAGTGTAAGATGGTCAGCTTTACCCCCATACGCAACACTTTCCCCCTTTGTTACCCAACTCATCTAAAGCACAGACATCAGGGAGGAGGTCAGGCTTTGGAGGGTATCCAGCAGGGCTTTAACTCACTTATCCTTGGTGATCCTGAGGATCTGCAGTATGCGGGGAAGGTCCAACAACCTCAATGCTCTCAAAAAACGCAGACCTGCAGAAAAGCAGGAAAGTCCATGAGAAAAAATAAACCCGTCTATACAAGTGGAGCATCTCCACATATTCAGATACGTTCAACAATTCTTCAGACCTATCAAGATGGGACAACGTTGCTCTGTATTCAGAGCCTTTATAACACTGGATTTCCATTTATGTCCTCAGAGGTACTTAGAATTATGGGAAAAATTAAGAAATGTGGACTTTCTGAGCTGTAACCTGAAGGCTTAAGTGACATAAATCTCCACTGGACTATAGACCCTAAGCATGCAACAGTTACATCCCCTCTGGGTGGCTCCTCATCCTGTTGGTCAGGCACAGAGATTGCTGAGATAAAGCCGTGCAGACAGAACAGAGGCAGAGTTTGGTAACTCAGAAGTCCCACAAAATTAAAGGCTTTTTTTTTTTTCAAAGCAATAATTTTGCTCCCAAGGAAGAGTTTGGAACAATGAAAGAGCAGATGGGCAGTTAAACCTCCCCAGGATAAATCAGATTTGAAAGAGGAGTCTTTTGTATAGGATGCAGAAAACTAAGGAAAGTGGGATCTCCAAGTCTTAACTTACCAAAGCAATTCTTCCTTAAAAGAGCAGCAACAAACACCGGAGGGATGGTGAAGAAATCCACGAGAGAATTCAGCTCGAGCCAGAACCTCAGCTTGTCATCAGCCGCCACAAACTGAAGATGAATCACATCAAAGAGCATCTTTAGCCTCATCAGAGCAAAAAGCAGATCTCTGAGGCAGAAATCCATTTTTGCAGCACACTTCAATCCTGTATAACTTTGCCTTCTGTGGACACCAACTTAACATTCCTGTTTTGTTTCAGAAAGGCCTGGGCTGGAGCCCTGAGAGCACAATGATGGGTTGCACCCAAAGGTACAATGATGCTTTCTTTCCCTTTCTCATCTGCCCCTTTCATCTCTTCTTCTAAGCTGCCTTTCTCTGTAGAACTGCTGCATCAGTAGTAATAAATCATGAACGCTCAGGACAGGCAACACCACATCTTCAGCTATAAAAGGGAAAACCCCATTTCCCAGTGACTTGGCTAAAAATTCTAATGACCAAAGCTACAATCAAAATGTATTCTACATTAATGTAACTGATGGCATCTTAACACAATAAACAGCTTGATGGTTTGTTCAGGGAAGGCTGAAGAGAGACCTGACCAATGGATTCAGTGCTTTAAAGACGTGGACATGGCTAATGAGTGAGCTGGGAGATGCTGCAGGAATGCTGGAGATAATCACATCCCAAAGGCAGAATATAATTACAAAGAAAAAGGTGAAAAGAACACCAAACTGCTCCCAAATAGGGTTTGTTTGTAACTCACCTTTCCCATGCAGTGCACTTACCCGTAATCCAAAGTAAAAGATGAAGAAAGCATTGCAGAATTTATCCACATAAATGAGTCTGTCTGGAGAGGAGAAGCCAAATTGCTCTGCTCTGGGGGGGAAAGCCAACATTACAACCCGTGGAACAAAGGGTGAAAAAAGAAAACAGTGTGTTGGCTATTGAGTAACATTTGGTTTGAGTTTATATTTTGATTATGAAATACTGACTGAAGCAGAAGTTAATCACATTCACCATTTTGTGTAATCTAAATTCCCACCTTCCTCGCTGAGTTATGGAATGGTAGGAGTGGGTATTTGTGAGCACGTTCAAACTGTGTTATTTATCTACCACGCAAATTCACTGGAAAGTTTGGGTTTCATAGAGTGTTTAAGCAAAAAACCCTTCTGTTCTCCAGGAAAACTCTTTCACCTTTCCCACGTGGGCTGCTTTATTCATTTGCATTCCATTTTGTCAGCAGAACCCAGAGCTCCTGCAGTGATTTCTCACCCAACCTCTGTTGAACATAGAGTTCTATCTGCCAAGGGAGCAGCTGTAGCACCAAAGAGTTTCCAGTGGGTTAGCTCATACTGCCCATTTAAATGTCTAGGCCAGCCCAATGGCCTTGCACAGTAGAAGCTCATGGAGCACACAAAGTGCAATGGTGTAGGCTGACGTCAGGGGCAGAACCTGGCAGTGGATGAGCTTCTCCCACCAGCACTACCTGATCCAGCAAGGGATATTGGACTGAATGCATTCAGTGACACCCAGGAAGGCAATCAGCTACACACATCAATTGAGCCCTTAGACCCCTCTTCCTCCTCCGCACAGGGAAGATTTGGAAAGCAGAAACACAATTAAGGAAATCAGTCCCATAGATCAGCCTACTCTCACCTACAGGTGCAATGCTATTCGTGGAAAGAACTCCACGTGAAAGGATTAACTGCCTGTTTATTCCTTAAAAAATAAACTCTTTCCCTTCTGAAGCTATTCCTAGCTGTTTGTCAGATTTATAATGCCTTGGGACTGAACACAATATTGGATTGCTCTTGATGTATAATTCTGTTTCTCAGGTTTACCCCTGCTGATTGAATTCAGCTTAGAGTGCTCCGCAGCTTTTATATTTTATTTATTTCATTTTATGATTCCATTTTATTTTTCCACTGTTGTGCATCAGTCCAAGCAAAGCACTGAGAACAATGCTCTGGCAAATTAAATCAATCAAAGGGTTTCACACATTAATATCTTCTTACCCCTAAGCACGTTCTATAAGATGTAAGCGTTTAGGTGAAGATTGGTAGAGGTAAAGACGTGCTTTCTTAGTCAGTTTTGTTGTTTTACTCCCATCAAATTGTTTACAGAAATCTAGACTTTAGAGAAGAGCTCCATTCCCATTTGGGTACCAAACATAGACGGCTAGATGTTCAAATGAGCTTTGGGTAGAGCGTGATGAGCTTTATTAAAAGCTTAGCATTCTTTAAATATTGCAATAGGAACAGCTGGGCTTTGAATATTTTGAAGAAGTCTGTTTCAAAATAGGTTTGGGACCATTTTCAAAGCCTGTTTCCAGCTGTAGGACTCGGTCATCTTTCCCACAGCTCTTCTGAAAATCCAGGCTTGAAAGCATAGACAAAGAATAACATATATCAACAATGAACAGATGTGACAGAAAGATACATGCTGTCGTATAACAGCACCCATGGGCTCCCCTATCTAATACCTGTGGCCAAACAAACAGCTCTAAGAAAACACATCAGTTTGAGTTTTCTCTTTGTTTAAACAAGCTTTTGGGATAAACATCAGTGATGTACTTACTCAACAAGGTCGATAAAATAAATGACCAACGTGCCAATGTTCAGAAGAAACACCAGTATCATCTGAAAACACATGTATTAAAAAGGACTTTAAGAGGCTTATTCTGGTAGTGATACAGATTCCATCTAAAACACTTCCTTTATTGTCTGTCTGCAGCTTACAGAAAGGCAGAAGGAACAATTTGGTTACCTGCACTCTACAACAATTCCAGGAAGGGCATTTTAGTGAGGCCTGCTCAGAATGAACCAACAACTCAACCAACACAAACCCATATTGTCACATTGATTTGCTACTGCTGAGGGCTGCGTGCAGCTGACCTAATGGTTCCCATGCAACTCCAGTGGCCTGGTTGTCCCCGTGAACTGCCAGGAAATCCACACATGTGACTCATTCACCAAATTGGGATATACACTGTCTCCTCACTTGAAGACTTGCAAAGTCATCTTCCAGATCGGATACATTTGTACATGGAAGAAGTTTGAACTAGACCAAGTGAACTGCATAGTGACAGGACAAAGGGGAATTGTCTTAAAATGAGACAGGGGAGGTTTCGGTTGGATAGTAGGAGGAAGTTTTTCACCCAGAGGGTGGTGACACACTGGAACAGGTTGCTCAAGGAGGCTGTGGATGCTCCATCCTTGGAGGCATTCAAGGCCAGGCTGGATGTGGTTCTGGGCAGCCTGGTCTGCTGGTTGGTGACCCTGTACATAGCAGGGGTTGGAACTGGATGATCGTTGTGGTCCTTTTCCTTTTCATTCTATGGTTCTATGATTCAGAAGGGCACACACCCTTCACTGCATTAGAAGAAGAGCTAACTGCTCTACTCACCAATACACGTCCCATGGAGGTTTGAGCTGATAGCATCATTTCCATCTGGGTAGAGAAGATTCTTACATAGTAGACAGATCTTTGTTTCCTTTTGTGTGATCGCCAGACATCTTTGTTCTAACAGAGAAACAAAGATTGTTATCCTTGGCTATGCCTTGTTGCCCAAGTCACCTAAAGCAAACACAGCCAGCCACCAACAAATCTGAAGTGACTGAAGGAAAGAAAGCAAGAGGAGCAAGTCTTCCTTCAGCTAAGCATCCCACAATGATCCATCTCCTCCCTGACTTCACAGAGGGCACGCTGTGCAGACATCTACTATGATCTTCCCACCACAGATGCACCATCACTTTATTAGCTGCATCAATGAACGTTGATTCTCATCAGCTTGAAGTGATTGCTTCATAACCTGAGCCTGAAAGGAAGAGGATAATAATGCCTCTCCACTACTTTTCCCACCCCTTCCCATCTTATGGTAGTAATGAATCCATTTATGTAGTTTTGATTGCATTTTTCTTGTATAGCTTCAGCTAATTCTGATGAGCTTCTGCTCCGAGTACAACTCTGTCCTCTCACAGATACAGTTATTGATAACCATAACAAATAACTGACACTGATTATTCAATGACAGAAAACCTGTAAACCTGTACCAGTAAAAAACATTGCTCATAATGGGAAATACTTTACTGGCCCCTCTTCTCTTTTCTCACTCAGTTTCCCAGGCACCAGAGCCTGCAAAGAGCTGACACCAAAGAACTAAACCCCACCTGTGCTCCAGCAGCCAAGAGAACAACAGAGGGTCAGGTTAATTTAACTTTTTGGCACACAGAGCTGCTTAGTGCTTGCCAGCAGCACAGGTGTTCCCTTTATCTTCTGCCCATACAACCCAGGTGAGCTGATGAGAACACTGAGCCTTCCCTTGAAAGTGATGGGGAGAAATGGGCTGTGACAGTTGTTGGAGGCAGCATGAAGTGACATAAGGAGAAAGCTCATCAGTCCTATAAATGATGCTGTAACCCAGCAAATAAGTGACCTAGATGTGTCATTTGAACATCCTGGTGTTACCCTACAGAGCTATTAATACCTACTCAAAGCTTCATAGTGTACATAGGGAAGACTGGGACAAAAGATCTGGAGGTGGATTTTTTTCAGCATGTTTAACCCCATCCTCGTCCACTCAGGGCAGAACACATGAAAGCACCTATCCCTCTGTACTGAAAAACAGCTTCTTAGGGCAATATGAACTGAGCCAAGAAGACTTTACCTTCACCTTTTTTCTCCACATTTGCTTAAGGATGAATCTATAAATGCATCGAATTGACCTGAAAGCCAGAATGGTCAGCAGGCCTCCGAGGAAAACAAAAAGAGATGGAGAAATAAAAGCCAACTGAAAGTGCAGTGCACAGGTGAGGTCAGATTCTGCCATGTTATGTTCTGGTCCTGACCTTCCAGAACACACACTGCTCTTGTGATGCTGCAGCGACCTCAGTGCTCAGGCTTAGGTCTGCAAATGGCCACAGCCATAATGGGAGCTTCTGAATGGGAGTTCCCATTTAGAACCTTGTCTGTGCAGTGATATTACCAAGGTGCTTTTTCTCTCTGGAATCTCTCAGTTTATAGAGCTGGCTCTCGCATAGACTCGCTGTATAAACATAAGTTGCTTATCCAGACCTGTGAAGTCTCACACATGGCACTCAAGTCTCATCCATTCAGACCCCACTTCACGCTTCCTTTCACGAGCTGCAACACAGACATACTGCAGCTCTCTCCTGGGAATTTCCATTCCACTTTTGGATAGAGTCCTGATACTGCTCAAAAATAAATACAAGCAAGATGTCCTGGCACTGAAAGAGTAGATATCATAATGAGAGCTTTGATAGAAACAGTGAATAAACACGAGACTGGCCACATGAGTCAGACAAAGGATGCATTTAGCCTGCTGTCCTGCTTGTTAGCACCCAGTTGTTGATGATGAAGGACAGTCTGACCTTTTCCCTACAGTCTTTAACTAGATAACCCTTTTTCTTCCTTCTTCTGGTTTAATAAACTTCTTAATCAGAAGAATTTCAATAAGATATGTCAAAGTTTCCCAGACTGTGCACACAAGCACCCTGGGATGGATGTGCTGTCATACCCACAAGTGGCAGCATTCCCTTGGATTCCAGCCACCTTTTCATGCCTATACATAAAAACCCATTTGCTTCCCAGCATCACTGCAGCCTTGAACAAAGGAAAGAAAACAAAGCAGAGCAGCACAACAAGCTGTCTGCTGAAAGTGCTCTGTAAAAGCCAGAGCTCACCCTGACCCACAAGGCCTTGATATCCCACCCACAGTGCTGTGGTGTGATCAGTTCATGCAGCATCGTCCCCACTTCTATTGAAACAGAATGTCCTCAAAAGCTTTTGGTCTACTCGAGAGTTTTAAAGTCTTTATGAGCACCGCAGATGAATAATGCAATCAGACTCTTCTTCATGCAATCAGGACAGCTGAGTATGGAAGTGGTGATTTTGCCTGAATTGGGGAAAAAACATGCGCCAAGAAAAAAAAAAATAAATTGCAAAAGAATGGTGTAATAACAGCCCAGCAAATAGCTGGCTGGGAGGCAAAGAATGTATTATTGTAGCCTTTAATAAATACAGTAATGCTGAACGTTTGCCCTCCTCTTTCCTTTCCTCCCATGCTGAGCATCAGAGGAGCCTAGAAATGATTGAAGTCAGTGGGATGTTTTGAATGGAGAGGTTGGTCCTGGGGACAGCCTGACAGCTGACAGCCATCATTCCTGTTTTCACAGAGCCCAGCTCGACACAATTGCAATCAGTCCCTCATCTAAGGCTCCAGGATACCTCAAGTCAAGGATAGAAAGGATTCCAGCTCCCTGCCTTCCATCCCTTGCTGCTGTAGGACGGCTCCGACTGCAGATGGCAGCCTCTGCCCATTTTGTGATGCTTGCCCACAACTCCCGGCTTATTTCTCAGTCCAACTGTCCCCGGAGCAGAAACAGACCAACAAATCACAGCCACTCAGCAGGAGCTCAGAGCTGCAGGAAGGAAGCGATTTATTAGCATGCACTGACACACTGCCCTGTCTGCAGCGAGGTGGATAAGCCAGGAAAAGGAGCTCACAACAGAAAGCAGACTTATTTTCTTTAATCTGACTAAGCTGTAGTTTATGCTGCGCTGATGTAAATGTTTAGAAGATAAATTACGGAAATTCACCAGGAAACATCAAGAACTGCTCTTTTTTAGTGCCAAAATCACCTGGAATTCACAGTGCTCTCTGAATGCAAGCATTTCCAGCCCTGCCTCCCCAGGGGTTACACGCCAGTGCTGTCAATAACTGCAGGTAGGAAAACTGTGGGAGAAAAATTAAGGCCATAAAAGAATTAAGCTGGCTGGTAGAAACCTGATTCCAGGCATTACAGACATAGAAGCCTGTGCTTTAAGACAAGTCCTTTAGGCAGCTCCATGAACACCACCACTGCAATGAGTCTGCACAATACTCAGCCACTCTCCACGGACAGCATTCACAGTGACATGTCATTTTGTTTCATCTCTAATCAGTAGAATAGAAGTAGGATAAAATAATGCTCTCCACCAGACACAGCATTACAGAACTCTTAATAGAGAACAAATCCTTCCGATGGTTAATTAACATTTTAAACTTCCCCTGAAAATGTGTACCTCCCCCCATCTCATCATTCTCCTAATATTCCAGCCAAATCCCTCTGTCTATTTCTCTACTGCTGGAGGAGCCATCTGTTATGAGAAGTCACCTTCCCTGCATTGTGATAGAGCCCCTCTTTATTTCCTCTTCTACAGCCTACAAGGATCAAGCTCGTAATATCTTGCACTAGAAAGATGCTTCCTAGACTTTGAATCATTTATATGGCTCCTTTACAGACTCTTCCAATTTATCAGCATCCTCTTTGATGTGCAGATACCAGAACCTGAATTGCTATCCCAGTGAAGATCTGGCAAACGGGGGTGGATGGAGGTGGTAAGCTTATTACATTAGATCTGTGAAAGGAAGTTCTTGATCATAAAGTGCATCAGTTTGACTAAGAGGAAAGAAGGATAAGAGGCACCAAACTGGGGAGACGCATCCTGAAAGGATTTAACTTCTGAGTAATGAGAACATCCACAGGCACATTAGACTGGATTAAAATAAAGATACATCCTGTTGCTTCAGAGCATAAAGCAATAGCTGGCAGGGATTACAAATAAATGTCTCCTTTGGGTAGATTTCTCTATAATTGTTCACTGTGGAGAGCTTACATCTTCACTGAAGCAGCTGGCTACCAGCAGACCCAGAACACTGGAATTAAGGAGACCAGAACAAGTTGTTCATCTGTCTGCTATGGAGTAACATACACACATGGAAGAAACAAAGAGCTTAAGGGCAAAATCCTTATGTTACCTCTTTTTCTCTCTGTTTCTGAGCCTGTCCAGGTAGGAAAGCTAAGAAATTAAACAAAGGAACACATCACAGCCATTCTTCCAGCCTCCTTCCCACTGCAGTCCTCATCCCTGCTTGGTTCCCAGTTCCACTATGATCTGAACCTTCCAGATGCAAAACGAAACAGATTGGTCCAAAATTTGGAAGCAAGTGAGCCAGGCTGCTTCCTCTGGGCTTCCAATTTAATAAACACGTATCTATATCTAATGGACAGTCTGTCACTTCCCTTTAATGGAAATCACCTGCTCCTCTAATTATCATTAGACAAATTGACTGTGAGAGAGCCAAGGCCTCTCATCTTAATGGCATCTGCAGCAAGAGTGAAATAATCCACTTATACCTTCTTAGAAAGGCCATTATTCTGCCTAATATGAATGCACACACACACTCCATGTAACATAGGGCCAAACATACCCATGGATACTGTACAGGAATTCTCTTTACTTACACAGTGCTCATGTTTTATGAGTGAAATCATTTGTCATTTTCTCTGGACAAGGGTGATTCTGTAGGCTGAAATGCTCATGGTGTTACATGCAGCCCTGCTTGGTCTTCAGAAACACAGACCTGTGTGGACATCACCATTTCTCAGGCTCTAACAGGTGATGACTCTGAGCTCAGTCAGTACACACAGGGTCTCTGGAGCAGCCAGATACTATTTCTGCTATAACATCCTACATCAGCACATATAAGATCACTGCACCTTAAACATCAAACAATAGGACCCAGGATCCTATTAGGTTCAAGGGTTTACATTGTGGTCAGCAGCCTGTCTCAAGGCCTTGTTGGCCTGTCTCATTCTCCCCCAGTACTGACTCTAAACACAGCCCATCAATCCCAAAGCTCGGCTCACCACTGGCCTTCAGAGTGTTCTTAGACACAGCATTCATTACTGTAGGATACTTGAGGTTAACAAAAGATTTTTAACAGCCTTAACCGTTCATTTTGTTTGCCTCCATAACGTTGATTTGGAAGCCATGTTGTACCCAATGGGAGTAGATTTGTTAGGATAAGAGATGCCCATGTACCAAAGGCCCTGCAGAGGAGGGCTCCCAAAGCCTGGAGGCAAACAGCTCCATAAGGGCAGGTACACAAATAAGTCATACTCATGTGCTGGTAGCCACAATACCTTGAAGAGTCTCAGATCATCCTCCAAGTCAACTCTATACCCAGCCCCATGGTTCAGGAGGTGCCTGGCTTTTCAGAGCAGCCCCAGGCTCTGCTCCCCACACTGCCATACACAGCATGCAGCAACCCAGAGCCCATGCCACAGGAAGGAGGTTGAGTCACTCTTGTGCCACAGCCATTTTCTGGTGGCTGTGCACACAAGTACTGTAGTGAATGACACTCAGCATAAGGCAAATCAACTGCCCTTCACAGCTCTCCCTCTGCAAGAAGTGCCTCCACACCTGCATATTCAGCAGCAACCAAGGACACAGTAGGACAGGATCTTCTCCAGGATAATCCCGAGGTGTAACAGACCCCATGGGGCACAGTTTGGGAATTAGGATGGATGATGCGAGGGAGGAGTCTGAAATGGGTCACATGGGGATAAATTGGGCCTTCGCTGTTGGTCCAGTCTTTATCTCTGCTGTCCCACAGCATATCAGTTATTTGCAGAGTTCTCTGCACAGCATGCCTACGTGGGAGGGAAATTACACAACCCCATTTTGCAAAGATGGAGGTGAAGCAAAAGGAAGATTACATGAATTTCTGTTCCTCCCCCAAGCCATGCAGGAGTCCTGCAGATGAGTGGAATCAAAACCACGTTGCCCAAACCTCCCCAGTTCCCATTTCCCTTCTCTTAGTGATGACAAAGCGCTCTGCAATCAAACTCTCCTTGCAGAAATCTATGCTGACAGTGCTTCAGTACCTCTCATTACCCAAGGCTTTTTGTTTTAAGGAACCCACTTCTAGTACCAGTTGGAAGCCAGATCCCTGCTTACTTCTTTATTATGGCATTCACTGCAAGGCACCAATAGACACCAAGAGATACGATTGCATTCCACGCATCCACTGCAGTGGTGCTGCAGCTGTAAATTAAATGGAGCTCTCTGTGAAGTGTTCTCTCTTTCTCTCCTCGCAACTGTCTAGCCTACATTTGGAGGCTGCCAGCTTTATTTAAAACTTACGAGCTCTGAAGCATTCCCATATTTACAGTACCAGGAAAATTATGGATAAAAGGAAACAAGTATCTCAACATTTCTCTGATTAAATACATGGCTTGTTACTGCCAGGAGTAAAACCCACTATTTAGATGGATGAAGAATTCCAACAGTATTTCTCTCTTACAGAGACAGAACTGCAAAGAGGCTGGAGATCCTCCCACAGCCATCCACTGCCAAAGAGCCATGGAACAGAAGCCAGGACCGTCAGTGCTGTGCTCAGCATCATCACTCACCCCTCTGTTGTTAAGGACTGAGGCAGTGCAGGTGTGGTACAAGCAGTGCTACATGTGCTGCTGTTCTGATCAAAGCAGTTTGCTCTGGATGTAGGTTATACTAACCAAAGCACATTAGACAGACCAAGATTAACATGCCTAAATGATACATGTGTTCTAATTAGAGAATGTAATCACCTCAGGCTTGATCATTACCGCTCCCTTTATGTTTAGCATTTCAGCTGCATTAAGATCCCTGGCAGTTCTTTCATCTAACTTTTATATTCAAGGACACCAGGATTTTAATCATTAAACACCTAAACTCTATTTCTTTTTTTTTTTTTTTCAGGAATCTTTGAAGAATAATTATTTTCTAAGTAGAAATGCTACATCACCAAAGACTGTTTTAAAAACCTCTCATCCTTGGCTGCAGTGCTCCTGTCAACAGATCTCTGTAGAAATGTGGCAGTGGGAAAGTAGCTCAAACTAAAACAGAATGTTTTGTCATTCTCCCTCTATTTTCTCATCCATTTTATCCTCTTGGAAGATCTCCATCTATAGGATCTGTCAAAGCAGAAGCATTGTCAGAGCTAAGGGGTTTTTCAGTTGGGATTGAGCCCTCTGGGCAGTACTACCCCAATTTGGGACTGCCTGACAGCCAGAACTCATTCCTTCTGATTGAGCTTAATGTACCTTCCTGCATACAACCCTCCCATGTAGAACCACTCTTCCAGATGAAATAAAAGGTGTTATTTCCCTTCCAAATACTCCTCTTTTTTTGCAGAATTAGTGGCATGTAGGGAGAGATTCAGAAAGAGTTGGCATCCATTTGTGCACATTCATCGATACATGCATTTATTACGTGGTTAGCTTCATACAATTTTGCAGAATGCATAAATCTGGCTGAGAATGTAAAAATAGCCCACTATCAATCTTTTTGTAGTGGGAAATGTAGATTCATTGGTGCAGGCAGAGAGAGCGCAGGCAAAACTTTATAGCAGCTTCCATAAAGCTGTCAGCAGTGAAAACAGGCTGGTTTTTAAGCTCGGGGAACAAAGACCATATTGGCACCGGGTCCTACAGCAGGAATACTGATGAGATCCTGCAGTCAGAGGTTTGTGGCTGGGACAAGGAAACACAGATGGAGACCTTTGAGCTCTGTACTGCTGTGACTCTGCCGAGCTGTTAGAAGTGACTGCAGCCACAAAGTGTGTTTTCTTCTTCCTACAGTTCTCAAAATACACCTCGAGCCATTAGCAGGGCCACCAACAAGATGTATATGGACATAATTATTCCTTAATATGTTGGCTCTCTGAATGTACTATGGATAAAATTAGTTAGAATTATATGATATGCTTCCTTCCTTCCATGCTTCCTTGCTTCCCTCCATGGCTATTTTGCAGCCTATACGAGGTACACATGAACAGCCATACATAACATGAGCAGCCCAGCAGAGACAAAGAGAAAGGCTTCTTTAAAGAAGAACAACTGAAGCTGCTGCAACCCACACAGACTCACCAAGGGATTCCTTTCCACAGTTCCAAGGCAGCTCTGTAAGCACAGGCAGAAACCCACAAGCTGATGTCTTTCAGGTCCTTTCTGCTCTTCCCAGTTGCAGCTCACCCAACACCTGCCCCTCACACCCAAACCCAATTTGATAGCACAGATTTACGTTAACAAGTGGGAATGCTTTCAATTGCCTCCTCTTCTACAGCCCTAATTAGGGGTCAATCTTTAAGATCATCCTCTGCACCATAAAAAAATGGCAGAGGAGAAGTCTCTTACCCCTTGAGTAAGACATAAGTTGAGGCTGAAGTGTTGCCATACCAGCCTGCTGCTACCATGGACCCTCATTTGGAGATCTCTGCTCTCACAGACTGCAAAACACAGTTATAGACAATAAAGTTGGTTATTAGAAGAATGGAACCTAACAGTTCCCACTTAGGGCCAAATAACCTTCTCAGGAATGAAAACTGAATCAAATCACCTGGGCTGTATCTCATAATTAGAGGCTTAAAGTGTCTTTGGGACACTATTTGAGTGGTTTTCCCCTTCTGATTCACTCAGAGAATTAACGTGATAACTCTGCAGCAAAATCAAAAGTATCTGAGCATCCCCAGGCTCCAGCTCCCATCTCTTAACTAACAACAAAGTGACAATGCAGTACTTCAATACAAACATCCTGAAAAACTGTAAACATTGTGACCCCAACTGCATTTTTCATGCAGTCCGTGGCAGACGTGATCCAAACCCCTTTGAAATTCATATAAAGTCCTTTCAGAATCTGCTCGAATGTCACTGAGTTGTGCCGAGATGGTTTCTCAGTAACGTGGCACATACACTCGTTGCACCTGAATACTAATAAATTCAGAATAAAAGCAGGAATGTGCCTTTTGAGACTGGTGCCCCAGACGCTGGGAGCAGTCGGTAAGAGGCAGCAGGCTCTTTCTCTCAGCTACCATCTTCTATCACTTTGAAGGACGTGAATTGTTTGCATGCAGGAAAGTAAACAAAACATTGCACATTGTTCTTCACAAAGTGCTTTGCTGCGTATGTTCCTATTCCAATCCAGACAGACGGCTGTCACATATGGGATATTACCACATCTACCATGCCTTGGCTTTATACCACTTCCTTCAGAAGGGGTTATCATCTCTTTGGTTGGGTTATCAGAACAGCTGTACTTCTGACCTGTGTCTGCCTACATCAGCTCAGCCAGATGTATTATTAAAAGCAGCTGAAGGTCTCTTTTTTCTAAGGAGGGCTGGATAGTGCTGCCATGAGGAAGCAGCAGCTTTCCCCAAAAGGCAGTGATGCCCATCACTGACAGTGCTCTGCAGCCTTGGGCAACATCTGCACTGAACTAGTAGAGCAACAGACACTCAGACCTTTGTGTTCTGCTTGTTTTCAGTTCCACCTTGCCTGCAGGAAGGGAGTCTCTCTTGTTACCACAGCTCAGTGATATTTAATGGCATTTACCTACCAGGACTGCAGGATGAACCAAAGATGCTCACAGCTGCAACCGTGACAAAAGGTCGTGCATTGTTTTTAAGGAGCCTTATGGCCACAAGGCCCCCAGCACTGACACATCACCTACAAGATGATCGGGAAGCAATCCTTCAAGCCATGCAGTATAAGGCAGATCTCTGACTCCACACACTGCAGACCACATCAGATATAGGCTGGAACAACACCATGCCTCCAGCCAAGAATTTCCTCTATTATTAGAAAAGGCAATTACTTTCTCCAATCTGGAGCACAAACACTGGAGGTGACGACGTAGTGCGTGTTCTCTTCCTCTCATAAACTTCTCTCTCCAGTAGGTGCACCACAGAGTTGGTAATAAAATCTATATCTATGGTTCACATGCGTTCCAATATCACTCGCCTGCAACTGAGTCTTGTGAATGGAAAGCAAATTAAAATCATGATAAAAACCCAGACAGATGCTATCCGTATTGTTAACTGCTTGTCATACCTCGAGATGCTTTCCTGTCCCTTGGGAATGGCCGCTTTCATTTTTCTCACTGTGAAGCTGTAGCAGTTACTGCCTTCAAGCAGGAGCTACACAGTATTCCATTTGGATGTGAGAAGGGAGTCTGGCGGGTTACACAACTTCCTTGTACTTCTTCCTCCATTTCTACTCAGTAACTCACACATTCTCTGCTTTTCTTTTCCTTTGCCAATGATTATTCTCCCAGAATAACCAGAAATTCCCAGTTTCTCTTCTGCTTACAGATGAAACAGTTAAACTCAGATGCATCCTCTCCTTATTGCCACACCTCTGTCATCTCATACTCCCAGCCAGTCCCAGACAAAAAGCCCCATTCAAGCAGAACAAGAGATAAGGGTACCTTGCTGGATGGCTGTGCTGCAGCCCCAGCCCTGCTGCTGTCACACGATCAGACATCACAGCAAAGAGATAGTCCCATTTCTTATCAACAAAACACTTTAAGCTCAAAATAGAACTGGTGAGCTACAGCTACAGCCAGAACTCATGGGTTACCACAGCTCAGGGTGGCAGCATATTTACCTGAGAGCATCCCCCCATTGCAGCCCCACAGCCCTGACCTGGAGCTCTGAGCTCTCCCTCAAAGGGGCAGAACTTCTCCTTTTTGTTCTGAAGTGGAAACGAGCAGATTTCCCTTGATTTGTGCCCTCATTTTCCATTGAATCGCAATGATTATGCACAGCGAGCCTTATTAAGATAACATAATTAATTTAATCAATGAAATAATTTCTAAATGTGTTTTAAAATGTGTTTATTTTTTTTATGTAGCTGCCTGATTTCCTAGGTACATACCAAGCTATTGACATTTTGCAAGGCTTGCATTTATAAATAGCACATTCCTAAAGCACTAAACTTAATAGAATCCTTTTAGAAAACCTATTATGGTCTTTAATGTAAGGTAAAGTTTTATTACTTTTTTAGTAATTACAGTGCTTGCTTTGCAGAATTAATTACCAGCTGGCTTCAGCCTGAACAACTCATCATTTCAAGCTTCTGCTTCTCTCTCCCAGCTATGTGTTCCATGTCTGGGTCATTGGCATAATTACTGAGATTAGGGGAAACAGGTAGATTGTTTTCTGTATTCTCTTGTGTACTTGACAATGAACATATTTCCTCATCAAGTATTCTACTTTGAATTAGACCTTGAGCAAAGGAAGGTAATGCAATAAGGCTGTCAGAAGAAGAAAAACAAAATACTGCTTCAACCCCCTCCCTTCTTCACAGGCTTAAGCACTTGAAAGGGTATACAGGGCATTAATATCTCAAATTCTGTCCTGTATTTTGGCTCAGAGAGAGTTAGAAAAATAACAAGGAGAATAGAAACTATATGACATTATTGCAGTGGCTACATGAGGGTCTCACCACAGTGGGTCATACAGTCACGGTAGAACACAATGTCCTCAGCACAACAACAAGAATGTCCTGCAGACATCAAATAGGAGCATTCTCCTGAAAGGGAAATATTTAAAGGTAGTTGTTGCAGGTGGGTACGTCAGCCTCTCACTGACATTGCTCTGCATGGGACACAGCTCTGTTACCAGCCCCCTGCAACAGACAGAGAAGCTGAGCAATGAGGCAGTACATGCCATGAAAACACCATTTTGATCTTCCCTGTACTATTAGGATGGAAGTTCTCATATAGTGCTCTGCTTTAGCAGTATTCTTTTTCCTTGATGAATGTTTAGATATGGAAAATAAACCAGAACACATCTACGGCCTCCATAGAAGAACTGGCAGACACCCACATTAAAACAGGCTTTAATTCCACAACAGTGGGGAACAACATCCTGCTTCTTCCCTCATTCTCTCACATACATACACAGTCTGATTCAGTTCTGTAAGTTAAAAACCACACACGAACGTGCACAAAGCTCCAAATTCTCATAGCATCTCAGTACCCAGAGCTGAGTGCCAAGGATTTCTTGTTAGCATGCCATCTTCAACCAAGGACCTGGTTATATTTTTTGCAATCTGATAGCAAGTGACTCACATTATGCATATGCTGACACATTTAAGGGCATAATGACCACCAATTATTCTAAATTTCTAAGCCAAACAATTGCTTGCATTATATCCTCTGTGAAAAACCGACAGACTCGGGAAGGAAACAATTGCAATCCATCCATGCTTTCCTGGAACAAGATGCAAACTTCTTTCTCCTGCAGAGACCGCAGGTCATTAACATTGTTAATGCTCTCTCTAAAACTGTTTGGAGAATGTGACAAGTCTAATTTGTTACTGACAGAGCAGTTGGGAGTATGTTTAAAATGCATCACTCTTGCCCTTGTATCCTTTGGATGGATACGTGGCTGCTGTCAGGCTCACTTGCTGTTTTGTTAAAGATTATCCACTACTTCATCAATCTTTTGTTGACTCTAGGAGGAAAAGCTCCACATTCTGCTCAACTTCTGCTTTTAGATTTAAAAAACCTGCCTGTAAAATACCACAATCACAGCCCAAGGCTAAATTTGAGGACCCCGAGGTCTTAGATTCCTCAAACAGAGCTTTCTGAATAGGATGTATATAGAATGTAATATAGTATGTAGTTACCATACAGTTCTATGCCACATCTTCCTTTCCACTTCATTTTGATGGCTTGATAAGATCTGTTTACAAATGTATGAACCTTAGCAGTGATTTAGCAGAACAAATGTATCTTTTAGCAATCTGAACACATTCATGTTTTGCATCCCATCACACACCAAGCTGCAGAGTGCTCCTCAGCAAAGACTCAACTCTTTGAAAGGGCAGATAATAGCAGGACAAGGGGAAATGGCTCTAAGTTGAAGGAGAGAAGATTTAGGTTGGATTTCAGGGGGAAGTTCTTTGCTATGAGAGTGGTGAGGTGCTGGAACAGCTGCTAGAGAGACTGTGGATGCCCCATCCCTGGAGGTATTCAAGGCCACCTTGTATGGGACCCTGGGCAGCCTGGGTTGGTATTAAATGTGGAGGTTGGTGGCCTTGCCTGCAGTGGGGGCATTGGAGCTTCATGATCTTTGAGGTCCCTTCTAACCCAAGCCATTCTATGATTCTATAAAAGACAGCCAAGCTTCCTAGGCCTTGATCCCATCAATAGGAAGCTGGTATGGAGCAAGCCTTGGAACTTTACTATGGGACCAGCAAGCTGTAATGTGGAACAGCTGAATTCTGTGTGGGATGCAGCTCTGAGCTGAGCATCCCCATCAGCTTGATGAGAGCTCAGTACAGTGAAGGATCTCAGTGTCTGGACTAAGCAGCTGTGTAATGAGAAGTGGTTCAGAGCTGCTTAATTTATAACATGCAGCTCTGTACACACAGCAACTTTGTTTCCCCATGACTTGACAGCTTTTTATGTATAACCACTCCTGGATCTACCTTCCTTTTCATGCAAACATCAGCAGCACCCCATCCTTTTGCAAGACATCACACAGTACCTTTGTGCTTGATAAAAAGATAGCAATTTGATACAGCTAGGGATGGGGAGGTGGTTGGGTTGGTTGTTTCTGATGCAACAGCTGCAAAGATGAATGCTTAGAACTTCCCTGTGCCCAAACATGAGCTCATTTAAAGCAGAGTTCACTTTTAGCCCATAGAAATGTAACAGCTTTCTATCTGGACATTTTTTATACTAGCTTCAGCATTGCTGGTGAAAACCAAAGCTCTGTCACTTGTTTAAAGCAAATATAATCCTTCATTGAGAAGTTGTACAACAGCTCATGGTGAACAGAAGGACAACTTCCATAGGTAGCTTCAAAAGTCAGAGGACTGCTTTCTTTAACCTCTGCTTGAACACAACCACTCCTTAACACGGCAGCAAAGAAGAACCAGAAGAAATAAATTGGGACTGCAAGAAACATCCCAAGAATTCTCTTACAGGCAATTCCAGGAAAGAAAAGGAGAGGTTCCACCTTAGATACAGAAATCTGCACCTATTACTGACCAACTTGAATGTAAGAATAATCCAAAGCCAAACCAAACAGCAATTCAAAGAAAAAAAAAGTCCAACACACAAAAGAACCCCCAAACCCCACAAAACTATACTCACATTATAGCATAGATATACTTTCATTCCACACAGTAAAGGAGACTACAGCTCCGCTGGAGATTTAGTTGGTCTCAAAGCTCATTTGGAGTTAAAAGCCCATAAGTAAGATCTGATAGTTTAATGCATTCCTGCAATGAACTGTAATTTGCTAGGAAATGGATAGGATAATATCATTCTTGAGATCAACTGGAGGTCAGTGCATTAAATTTCAGCTCTAAGTGTTGGTACAGAGGGATTCAATGAGGAATGGGTGACACAGTTCAGGGGCAGTCACTGTCTATGTGACACCTGTAGGGAAACCTCAGGTCAATTATTAATCCCAGCGTTTGTAATGAGATAAAGGCAGCAGGAAACAGAGTCACCCAAGAAAAGCAAATAGCCAGAAGTGTCAGGAGAACAAAAAATAGTAACTCCTGTGTGAACAGTCAGCCAAATATCTGTAATTTAACAGATCTGAAACACTGGCTGTGGGCACCACCTGATATTTTCTATATTGAGAAGTGCCAAAAAAAAATAAAGGTTAATTTTGACTAGAAAAGGAGATAGGACAGAAGGAACCCTGGTTACCCTCTGAGGACACTACTGATGCTATAAGCTTTATGGGTGAACTAAAGACAGAAAGTAGTGAATTAAGGGGAAAAAGGGATTAAATATCCCAGTCTGATCACCTTTGAAGGTAGGTATGAGAACACAGCACTGAATAAATGCGGTGTGTGACAGCAGCAGAAAAAGCAGAGCTGAACTTCAGAAAGGGTTTGTAAAGCCAAAGGTGAGGTTAATGCATCTTTAGGATTAATGTAGTCATAACGTAACGCTGCAAAGAGCTGGTCATAAATTGCCTCAAGGGAAGGATATGACAATGGGGAATCTGTGTGGAGCTACTGAATAATAGTATCAGAGCATCTGCTATACAATATGGTTTGAACTTTTCAAAGCCCGTTGTATAACTCACTTGTCATTTGGGCTGAGGAACAGATGACAGATCTGCCATGAATGCTCAAAAGCAGACCTATTAATTTTACTTTTTTTTCCTCCAACGAGAACTTTCTAGACCAGCTGTTCTCACTGAGAGTGTTTTAGCAAACAGATCAGCCTCCACTTTCAGAAAATACATACAGCCGAACCTGGTAAAGGCTCCTGGAAAAGCAAGAAAATGTTCAAAATAGGAACTGTAGCATCTCAGTTTGTAGAATGAAGTTTCTTACCAACCTATGGAGGAACATATGCTGGAATGGACTGAGCCATCAAACTTAAGCTTTTGTGGTATGAAGGTAACAGCAGCAATGCCAGGCATTAAACAGCACAGCTAGAGAGGCTTTCCCCCCCCTTCTCCAGCAATATTCCATGTCTGTTCTGAGATAACAAGACAGGGAGGGCTGCCAGCAGTGCTGCCTTCCTTCAAGCCAGAGTCTGTGTGTGAACTCAGCATCTATTGATAAAACCCTCATCAAGGTACCCAAGTGATTGCTACGCTCCTCTGCACAGCAGCTGTTGTCTTTGGGTGTTGAGCTTTCCATAGAGGAATCCAGACATACCAGGTTTTAACTTGATTGAGGGTTTAAGCATGAGAGTAAATGTTAGGAATAGGTCTTAGTCTCAATTCATAGTGTGTTTTTTTCCCCTCTGACTCTGTATTATGCATGTACATACAATGAAAAACCATTACTTCATTATGACAGTATGTAGGTTCCCATGGCTTGTGCAGAGGTTTGCACCTCAGTCCTTCCTTCATTCCTTAATGAAAATGATCATCTCCTATCTAGATCTTTCCTGAGCTGTCACAACGATTCCTCAAGAACTTGAGAACAAAGTGCTTTGATCATTAAAAAATAAAATACAAGTAAAGCAAAGATGCTCGCAGTGACATCTTAGATGTTTTATAGATAAAGAGACTTGTGGATAACAGACTTCCCTTGTCATCTCTTCCTCAGCTGAGAGTTTCCTTTAACTGAGGTTAACTTTAACTAGAAAATAATGAAGCTAGTTTAGAGTCCAGCCTTCCATCAGGACTATTTGAGTCACTTTCTCATCCTGGGACTCCATATCGAGAGACTCTGCATGCAAAGAAATCATGTGCATCTCTGCCTAGGACAGAGTTAAAGTGATTTTGGTACCTTATCAGAAAGGGACAGCCTTAATTCTGTATTTCTTTGAGGGTCTTTTAATTAACTTTCAGGTTACTCAGCAAGATGAGTGCTATATAATCTATCAGATATAGATTAACCATTTCCTTATCACCAGGAACCATATTTTACCACTGCAGCACCCGTTCAAAGGATGAGGGGCACTCAATGTCTGTGCAGATGCAGCTCAGCATATGGCAGAGACCTGCAAGCCCCACACAACCGAGGTTTGAAACTTAAAGATGCAGAAAACTGAAATAAACCTCTGAATGCAATACTTGATCCAAGCAATCCAAAAGCATTGTTGGCATTCTGATTGTGTTGTCTAAGAAGGAGACTGCAGTAACAGTTTGCACATGATTGCATCCCCTCCATACATGTATTGTATTCATATATGTATTGTACATACTTCTGAGACCACTCAAAAAGGAAAGGCCTCCTGTAATAGGTGACTTGCTTTCACTCCAACCTGAGAGTCTGCACGTCACTTCTCACATAGCAGCCCAAACAAACATGAATTCTGGATTAGAACTGATCAGACACAGCTGTCCCTTGAGGATGAGCAAATAGGACAAGTGCAAAAAATTAAGGAAACTACACAGGTTTTTAAATTGCCTTTTGTTCTGATTTGTTTTTCCTTAGTAAGCTCTTACTGCCTATATCAGTTCATCTGCTGTTAATGCAATTCTGCAGGGAGAACAAGAAAAGAGACTTCACATTTGAAGCAATTCTTCAAGTTACCACAATTTTAGCACAACATTCCTTGGATCCACACGCTGTTAGTGTTTGATTAATGGATGGATTTTAGAACTCACATCTCTCTCACTGATACCCTTCATATCTCTTAACTGGAAGCCATGAATGCCCCTCTTACACTGCTGGGGGTTTCTGTAGGAATACAAGGCAATAAGAAGCATTTCTTGGTAAGTGAAGGAAAATCACAGCCTCACCCTTGCATACAGATGACATGCAGTTCCCTATGGGGACAACAGCAAACACTGCTCTCATCTAAAGAAACAATATTCTTTCATTGTTTTTCCTTAGACTTGCAGCCTATTTTCAATCTCCATTTCCCATTTGCTGCAGTAACCAACTTTGACATCCAAGTATTATTACCAAGGGGTGAATGAAAGAAGACTGGCAAACTACATTGGCTCATTTACCCATCAATTTGCTCATTATGCTGACTCCAGCCAGTACCTGGTGCTTAAGGAGAAGCTAAACTTTCAACTTTAAACAATTGTGCCCAACTCTGTAGCACGGGAATTTCCTCCTGGGCCATCCCCACCATCTGTGCTCAGTTTGGAGGAGTGTAAGAAGTAGGAATGGAAGAAGATTCCAAGTCTCCACACTGAGATTCCATGACCCAGAACCGCTTCCCTAGCAGGATTTGGTTCTTACCAATGTGTTTCTCATATCTCTGGAGAGCAGAGCGACAAGGTTTGATATGTGCACCTTGAATAGAGCAGTCAATATGTATTTTCCCCTTACGGCCCCTTGTAAATATATTGTCTGCTTGCCCAGTAGGGTAGAAAATAGATGGTAAGTCAACAGAAAGCATTCTATTGAGACAGGAAGAATAACATCTTGCTTAAAAGCAAATTCCAGATTTAGGCAACATGGTCTTCCCTGGATTTTACTGCGGAGAAATGCCAGTGTGTAGGAAAACCTATGATGTGCAGAACCACCTCAATCCAGCCTTTCCATTCTTTATGCTTGCTCTCTTAGGAGACAAAACACGCAGCCTTCATCACTATCTGACAACTCCAGACTGACACCTGAGAAGCTATTCAAACCAAGCACATGATTTGTCAGAACAAGAGTGACATTTTAAACAAAGAATAATGGTAAGATGTCTATCAGTGTGCCAGAGAAGTATAGGGATAGCACTAGCAATTTCAATACTGTGTTTCATTACATAAAACCAAAGCAGAAATCCCTTTGTGCATCTAACCATGAAGTTAAAGCTGCATAAAAGCCTCAGCTCGGTGCCACTGCTAAAGCAGAGCAGCTTCAGCTCATGAGCCCCTCAAGAAGGGCCCAGTTACTATCACATGCATGGAACTTCATGCATGCAGGAAGCAACTTCTACTGCCTGGTACACCCACACACACAGAGCTGTGTGTACAAAACAGCACAGCAGGGGTTATCAAGGGCCATACTGGAGCTCCTTGTCTGCAGGGCTGATATCTCATCTCCAGTGCAACTCAGCACCTACCATCAGCAGACAAAGCAAATGCTGCATGGTAGATACATCAGCCCCACATTAGGATCCATGGAAGATTTACATTACTGATATTTTTGTTGTTATGGAGCTCCACCAACAGGGCTTGTGAAGCTTGAATGTTTGTAGAGCAGGCAATACTATAGCAGCACTAATAGTGGAGACCCATTTCATCTAGCTGAAGGTCAAGATTTAACATGTGGGCAGAATGGACAAGTTTTAATACAACTTTCAGCCAGCATAGAGAAAATCTGAAAGCACATTTAAAGTAACCAGAGCTGAAGTTGAAAGAGAGAATCAGTTTCAAAAACAAAAACGAAAAGTGGGAGGAATTAAAGTATTCAGACAGGCTTTATTCTTGGAGGAAGTACATAGTACCTGATAACTTGTACCGTCTAAGGCCTGATGATTAGACACAGTTCCATCCTACAGTGCAATGAAAGCAGCATGTCAGAGTGCTGATTCCTCCATAGCTAAACTGCTCTCTCTCCTGTGGTTTGGGAGTCATTTAGCATGGTCTGCATTCCTACCAGTATCAAGAAAGATGAAACCTCAGAGCAGAGGTGGTGTCAGCCAGCAGATGGTACTGCAGGCTGCCATACTGCAACTGCTGTCAGCTTGCTGTATGTCAAGCTGTTGGGCCAGAGCTGTGGCAGCAGTTGGGCTCTGCCTGCTCTCTCCCTGAGTTCTGATGTCAGGAGACAGGCAGCTCATTATACCAAGGAAATAGCTGCAAGAAGTCATCTTTGCAGGGAACTGAAGGAATGAGTTGTCTCAGTTATCTGGATGGGCAGTGAAAAGCATCTGACAGTGCCATTTCCCACTGCTACACAGGTGAGGGCAACCACGTGCTTTCTCATGGCTGGGAGATGTTCTCAGTCCCTAAGCACTGGAGCCCATCCCCATGCAGTGCATCAATACACACCAGCAGCACCACTTACATTCAGCTTTATCCTGGTTATTAGTGCAGGCTCTCCCATTCTCAGTTGATTTCCCATGGAACCTAGAAGATGTTTGCCTACATGATGAGTTCCAGCAGCTCTCCAGACCACAGTGACTTGGCTAAGATGCAATACTATCTGTATGCTCTCTATCCAGATGAAGAGATGCTGACAGTAAATTGTCACTGGTCAAAATGGGCCACATCTTCTTGCACTTTGTAGAGGCATGAATGGAGCTCATAGAAGCACTGCATGTTATGGCAGACTTGCTTGCTTCAAGAGACTGGAGGTCCACCAAGCCAAGTAGAGGCATTTTCTTTCACACCTCAGGCTGCTGATTTTGATTGTTCTTCTTTTCCCCAGAGATGTATTGCGTTGCTTATTGAACACGACGATTTTTGTTTAACAAGGTAGGTGATGACCCACTTTAGAATTGCATGATTGGCAACTGAAGGGGGGAAAAAAAAATGTACTTTAATTACCAATCTCTCTGGGGGAAGATTTGAAATTGTTGAGCTAACTCTAATGTGACAGCACTTTGAAGAGCTTCAAAATGAGGAAAGAAAACACAATCCACTAAATTTACAGGTCTACGGTGCATCATTTGGAACAGCTGCTGGAATCTGTACTGAAGTATCTGTCCCTCCTGGGGACCCTTCCTCCATTCTTTTGGAAAGGTACCACATTCTGTCTGACTGAGCAACAATTCACTCTTAATTAATGACTACCGCCGTTTCCCCTAATTACCCAAACTAATTGGGAGAGTCAAGTTACCCCAGCTTTAGACCTGTCTGCACCACTGATTCTCTGCTAAGTTAAACAAGTCACTTTCGTTAATGTTTAACAGAAGTGGTACTCTGAGGTGTGAGCTCAGATTCTGAGCTGTCACAGCCACTGCTGGAGCCAGAAGTGAAAAAGCTTATTGGAAAACTCTAAGGCTGTGCTTGGAATTTGTTAAGTTCATTAAAATTCTACATTTCCCCATGCTTCAGTCTCATCTTCTATAGACTGCCAATAATCTACCAGTGGATGACTGAATAGACTGAATAATGAATTAAAAACCAGGTTCTATTTTTTTGCAGAAAGCTTTCAACAAACCAATGCTACCTTCAGCACATAGCAGTAAATTCTCTCACCTGGGTATGGACCACATCCTTCAGCATCAACCTGAGCATACAAGGAGCTCCCCAATGAACCAAGACCCCCTTCCCAATTTGAAGCTGACCACACTACAAAGAAAGCAACCATTCCAATACCAGTTAGAGCACTTGGCTCACAGTTTAGGTGTAGTGGATACCCAAGTGGGAGCTGGGATGTGCAGTGAGGTCTGAAGCTCCAGTTTACCATGCTGAGCATCATCCCATCCTTCTACCCTTGTCTCAGAACTCCAGCCAAGGCAACAGCAGCTGTCCTTCAGACTGCATTGCTCAATGGCTCACATGCACAGAACTGTTCATGGCACTGAAGTAGCCGTTTCTTCTTTGCCTTCCCCTTTCACACTGAGGTTTTAAACACTGAAAAATGAACAGTGGAAAAAATTCCCTCAGTCAGCAATTTGCAATCTATTACAGCAATTAATCAAAGACATACTTTGTCAACTTCCCCTTGTTCTCTTATGCTTTATGATCGTGTTGTTATTTCATCAACACAATAAAAAGGGATTAATCTTCATTGCTGGGAAAATTGCTTTCAGAGCACAGGGTAGCAGCCTTAGTTATGCTACTGATCCTGTGGTCCAAATCAATCCCTGAGAGCAGAATTAATTATTTTTAACTGGGATGCATTCACTAAGCCCTAGTGAGAGCATTTTAGTCTTGCACATTATGACAACACAAATCCATCATTCAGGGCAGTTTATTCACACAGCCACCACACGCTCATCAAGCAAGATATTAGGGTGACTTAGAGCTGAGCAGACTTGTTGGGGTGACTGTATGTAGTGATGTGCCCATGGAAATACCAGCAACAAAGGAATACAACAGCATACTTAGAAGAGGAACTACAATTATGACACTAATATACTACAAAGCAGAAGCCACATTTAGTCTCTATCACAAGGGCTAATGTGACAAATCATCTGGTGACTACAAAGCATGTCTGGCATACTTTGGCGTTTTGACACCCGTGATCAATACCAGGCCATGCAACTTTATTATCGAGATTTCAAAACGTAGGAAGTCTATACAGCCACACAGCCCAGCCTTAACTACCAGAATTGTTCCCCTGTTCCCCAGTCATCAACTCAGCTTCAGTTCGTCAACCTTGAGGCTGATGGACCCAGACAGGGCTTCCTATTAAGTACATCCAAGTACTAATTAAGTCATCTCCCAGTCTTGCCTGGGCCAACCATGTGTAAGAACCAACTCTATCCAGTAATTTAACAGAGCATCATCTTTTGTCATCCATAACGATGTCCATAACAGTACCACAGCATCTCACTTCAATGCTCATATATAATTTGCTACCATGCTCTCACTAAGTTTTTTTTGTTCCCCCATTAGGACTGCCCAGACCTGAATGCTAAGTATTTGCAGGTCAGCTGCAACATCCTAAATCTTAATGCTGACAGTGGAACTTCAAAGCACTGACTTCACCTTCTTTGCTTTTCTCATTGCTCAACACTTTGGCCTTATCATTGGCTCACTGCCCACTAAACATTGATTAACCACAGAAACTCCTTCGCCAGCACTGTAAAACCAGCTGTAGATTTACATTCAGGAAAGAAGTTCTGACAGGGCCAATAACAACCTTAACACCTCGTGTGTTCTTGTTACCAAGTAGACAGAGGGCTCATTTTACCAGCTCAGTAAATAATCATTTTCAGCTTAGCATTCTTGTAGTTAAAAGGATTTCTAACAAGATTCATACAGGAAAAGAAACAGTACCAGCCCCAGGTACACCTACAAACACACATAGGTCTTACATACGGTTCAGACCAGAGCATATCTGGAGATGCTCAGTGGATCAGGTCCCGTGCTGCTCAGATGCATACAGAGCAGTGCACCCCACTCAACTCCCCCCATGCACAAAGGTTTTCAGCAGGGAATATGATGGGGGAAACCATCATATTCACCCACCATTTGGTTTCAGCTTGTGGAAAACTTTGTTTTGTAAGAGCAGAACTCAGATACAGTTCCCATTCTCCACCAAAGCACGAATGGGTCATTTGCCAGGTCTTTATTTCAGCTGCAATCCATCCTGTGCTGCAACACAGCATCAGCCTCACTAAGGCACTCCTGTGCTATAGCCTTCCCAGCTCTGATTACAGCTCCTAATGAATACCTCCTCCAGTGAACATTAAAGGGAAAAAATCCTTTTCTCTACTTGCGTGCTTCTTGCTCCCAAGACTTTCTTTAAAAGCCTCCTTACAGAATATGCATTGATGATTTACCAGCTTAATTCCTGCCCCAGCAGCACACCATCACTGCTTGCTATGATCTGGAGCTCATGCACTGCTAAAGCTATGGTTGCTACAGTTTGTTTCCCTGATTAGAATGCAGAGCTGAGCTGCTTTTTACACTCTCACTGATCTTCTAAATCATAAATGAATGCAGAAATAACCATTTTGACCACATTTGATTCCACATTCTGGAATCATTGGTTATTCACACTTAACTTCAGAAAACTGCTCTCTCATAATGCCTTAAGAAAGTGCTTTTAAACCCATTCACATACAACCATTATTAGAGCTCCGCTATGGACAAACCTTGGACTCAAGCAGGCTGCTGATGCTCCCCTTCACTCATCTCTGCTTTCAATAAGACAGATGCATTAGAAAGAAAAGCACCTTGCAGCTCAACAGCAGCAAACCTCCCTCATGACGTTCAGCTCCTTCAACTCCTGTAAGCTTTCCTAACAGCTCGTAAAATGGGAAAACCATACCTTGAGTTACAACGCCTCTGCATTAAAGTGATCATAACAGATTAGTGATGACAAATCCAAAGTAATTGATTATTTCATTTCTCCCTCCTCCAACAAGCTTCAACTAATAATGATAATCATGTGAAAGTATTTCCATCAGGATGTTTGTACGTTTCTGGCAGTAAAATCAATCCTACCAAGGACAAGTTTTATCGCAGGAATTAATCACTGCTCTCTTCAATTACTGTATCACACAATTATCTATGATATTCATGATGTAAGTATGCGGGGTAGGGAGGGGTATCTTAACTGCAAAACAAGGCCGTATAGTAACTATGCCATGCCTTAGGAGAGCGAGTGGATGAGAAAACACTTCTGAGCATACAGCATAGAGATGTGCATGCTCTGCCAAGCCAAGAGCCCTTGGGAAGCTGCTGCAGGTGCTTCACACAACATTGGAACTGCTTCATTCTTTACAAGCAATGTGCTTGTGCAGTTGGAAGATAACCTGACCAAAAGCCATTTGAGAAACACTACTGATCTTTCCAAAGACAGATTTCATCCTTAATTCCTTAGAAAAGTGAAGGTTATTATCATTCTCTGTAAATATATTGGCAGCTGGATACACAGCAAATGCTGTCCTCCCACTGTACAGCTCCCTGCCACCACTCTTAGCAGTGCCACCCATTGCCAACATGGGGTAAGAAGGTCCCTCTGCTATCTGGGCAACAACATTCACAAATCAGAGGGCTGTCACCACTTGGCTCTGCACAGGGATGCTTTGTTAGAGGCATTTAGGCATTACTAACACAAACGGGAAATGACAGTCCCCTTAAGATAACACAGCCTTACAGAGCTTGAAGAGCAATAGCATATTCTGATCAGCTGTTAAAATGCAAACATGACTCATCTGATCTTTTTGCCTAAGAATAATGAGCAGCCTTTTGTTAGTGCCAGATAGAAGTCACATAAGCAGCTAATAGCTTGTAGCCTGAGAAAAGGTGAGGGTTAGGGTGAGACCAGCTCAGCTCCTGACAAACAAGTCATCAAACCAGGTTACTCTTCCTGCAGGTGCTCTATTTTACTATGCTCTTCTAGTCTTTGCTGACCAAGTGTTGCCAGCACCCTACAAATAGCCAGTTTGTTTAATTACTGGGCATTTCCTACAAAAATAATTGCCCTCATCATCCCCCTAGGTGGAAGGAAATGAGTACAACATCAAGGTAGTTTTATTTTTTTATAGGGCATTCCATCAATGCTGCCCAAACAGACAAGCAGCTCTGCTTTATCACCTCACTGTAACATCACTCAAACAGGAACATCCTGCTAACCAGGCAGGCAGCCCAAGCAGAACTGCTAGCACAGACACCACAACAAAGCTTCTATTGAAGCTCTTCTGCAAAAAGGGACATTCATAAATATCTGCTGCAAATTCTTAGCTACTATGAATTGTAATTTCTCAGTTGATTTATAGCTGCAAAGAACCTTGATCTTTAACTTCTAATTAATTTCCTTAGTGGTGAGCCTAACATGTGTGTTTGGTAAGAATAACACTCTTGCACTGCTTTTGTACTGTGCCATAAGATAAGTCATTTATCATGTGTTTCTAATCATGTCACTTTCAGCGCCCGATAATTAATCTCCTGTAACCCTTGTTTCATTCTGAACCCCTGAGTAGGTCCCAAGGGATACTAATTACTACCATATCCACTAGAGGAATGCATCCCCTTCTTTCCAAAGCTCTCTCAGCTACCATAACAGGCAGCAGCATCTGCCTTGAGACCCGAGACCCAAAGGTGTCCTGCAATGACCGCTGTTGTAGAGCACACAGGGAAGCCAACTGCAAGCTTCCACTGCACTGTGCTGTTCTGCATGAGCTCAGTCATGAACTGTAACACAGCATGGCCGGAGATGGAAAAGGTCTTGTTATACTCAATGTACAGCCCGTTAGAAAAGCCTAAATAACGAAAGCTAGAATCTGACCCAGAAAACACAATTTTGCTCACAATCTGGTCAGCTGTAAAATGGAACTGAGCTGTAAATTGCTAAGGCAAGCAAGAGCTTGAGTCACATCCTAAGCTGAGATACCCTGTTGTACATGCTAAGAGAAAGACTGCACAGCAGACACTGGGGTCTCGTGTCTGACTTCCTCTCTAGACTCATGCAAGAGAATTTTGATCTGAACTTGCTGCCACAACAGCTGCTTTACCAGGAACACTGGTACCTCCCTGGTGTAAGAGGAAAACACAATGGCTCCAAGAACATCCCAACCCACATAGCTTTCACTGCACGTAGATGTCAGGCAGCAATAGGGTACCAGAAGGCAGCACAGGGCTATGCAGAACGAACCCTCTGGAAGAAACAAAGGCCCTTTCTTTGCCTAGCACAGGGGGCTTTCCACCAGCTCTCACAACACGCAGATAGAGCTGTAATTAAGCCAAATTGCAAATTTCCTCTTTTAAGTGATACTAATTTCCTATTGTGTACACTGCCTCGGTTAGGTCACCATGCCTCATTAGATGCAGCATCTCAGGTGCCCAGCTACCAGGGGTTCTGGGCCTGGGAAACCTTTCCCACAGAGACATTCTTTAATAACAGTTATTTAAACCATGCTTTGGGGACCAAAGAAAATTATGTATTTTAAACACTTAAAGTATTATTAGTAGTAAGCAATAGAAGCAATTGTGCTGGAATAGAAAAACATTTCCTAAAAGGATCTGTGCCAGCCTTAATTACACTCCCATTGTATTTCATCTTCATGCTCCCCACAATGAGAGGGAGGGGTGGGTGGGAGATAATTGGAACAAGGTGAAAATGAGTGCTCATTAAATTGCAGACTACACAAGTACTCATTCCATGTGAGAGGGCTGTAAATATGACTTTTAATGAAGTTATGACATGCTTGCCAATAAAAGTCATTTACTTCACAGTATTACAGTTAATTATACACAGCTGGAGCCATTTATTGCCCATCCCTTGTTAACTTCGCCTAGGCTCATTAACCCTTTCACAGCTCTATGCCCGTAATTCCTCCCACACAAAAAGTACACAAGCATTTTTATGTAGATGTTGTAGAAGAACTTGTGAAATACCACATTCTCCCTTTGAAACCCAACTGCTCTGTTAGACAAAGTCAAGTCCATAGGAATCCATCACCAAAGCACTAAGGTACAAACAGCAGATGAAGGAACAGCAGAGAGACGTGGATGCAATAGGTGAGGATAACACCCAGATCAAAGTCATGAGGACTACAGCAGGTCTACAATGTAACCTTGCAGAAAACAGATAAAAACACTGTCCATAGCACACTGGTTTCCAAGCAGGTGGCTCACAATGGCTATTACAATGGCTCTTCTAGCCAGAAAGCCACAGCTTAGTATCAAATCACATCAGCCAGAAGTTCTATTTCCCCCACCAGAAGCTTCAGCTTGCTCCATACTCTACAAATAGAGCTTCCCAGAGATGAATGCACTTTATCCTTTCACTGTCCTTTTGACAACACACTCACGTAGGGCACACAGCACCATGAGAGGGACAGGCTGTAGAATACCATGGCAGCAGAGACTTCATAACTCCCTTCAAGTTTCATTCACACATCCATATTCAGATGATAAAGTACTGGCTAAGCCATAAACTACATGTTGCTGTCCCTGTTCCTTGTTTCCCAAAGGAATCCTCATCTGGATACAAACATCAGTTTCTAGTTCCTATAATGCTTCAAAATTTGCAAGTAAGATGAGCTACCCCCTTGCTTTTCTAATTAAAGAATCACATTAAGTACTTCAGGCTTAATTCAGTGACAGGTTTCAGAGCCAGTTTCAATGGCACATCACTGGTGAACACAGACAAAGTGAAAGAAAGATGAAGGTTCTGGTGTCTGTCCCAGCATCCCTGCTGCAGAAGTCATGGTGCAGTCCCACAGGCAGGACATAATCGATGCTTTATGCTCCTGCTTTTATGAGAACTCAAGCTGTAGTTCCACAGGACCATAAATTCAGTTTAGGATGCTGCATTAGGTTAAGAGACAAAGTGCTGAACTCGGACAAAGCAAATCTGCTCATGTACATTAACTGAAAAGACACTGAAGGTGTAACTTTGTGCCTATGGATCGGATATTGCTTGATCGGGAACATTCCTACCACAGCCAGCACCAAGTTGCCAAACCACAACAAACACACATTATGTATTCTGGCTAATTCTGCAGGAACACACCTGTCTTACCTGTATCAAGCTGGTATCACTGCCAAGTGATCCAATAACCCACAGATGTGGTATTACTGGAAAGAGAATCTTAACCTGACATTATTAGATGCTCGCTGTTGTACAGAAGTAGAATTTTAAGAGCCTGACCTTAAAGCTTATGAAGTTTCCTAAGTGCCAAGTTACCTAGAGATTGATTTCTCTGGTAACAACAGATAGGCTTGCTCAGACCTACCTCTACCACAGACCAAGGAGAGCAGACTTACTTCCCATAGTTTGAATGGTGGCATCACCAAACTAGGTAAGAAACTGAGGTGAGAGAAGGGACAGAGCCACGTTGCATGGTTGGTAAGCACCTTTTGGTTCATTTCTTTTTAGGATCTGTTTCAAATAATAAATGCTTCCCAACTCACATTCCTTATAATGCTGAGAGCTCCTCAACATCGACTGTTAAAAACAACACAGCACACATTAAAGCATGAACACTTACGCTAAGAATAAATCTGACCAATTCAACATCACAAAACCTGATTAAATAAGTTAAATGCAGGAATTAAGACACACTGATGGGCAGATGTAGAAACCCTGCAGTTCAGAACCCCCAAAGCTGACATTAGCCTGGCTTGCAGTTACCCAGGGATTTGTTTTCCTTTTTCAGAAGACTTTCCAGCACAAGAACTTTCATAGTGGCATTAAAAAGCTTTAATTTACTCTGCAAGCTTCAGAGTAAAGCAGCACTCCCTTACAACTTCTCCTAATTAACTTCTAACCTGCTGGCTGTTGGGTTCTTCCCTCCATTCCTTTCTTTTTAACTGCTAACGAAGGCTACAAAATGTGATTCTTGACTTTACTCATTTGGCACTGTTAATTACAGATCCTCTGCAGTTCACAAGGATTCTTTAGTTACTAAATTATACACCTCCTACTCTTACCCTGTTGTTTGAATCCTGTTTGTGTTAGACAAATAGCACATCATGAGCCAGGAATCCTATTACACATTTCCTCTTCTACTGGACCTCTAATATTCCATTCTAGCTTTTGTTAGCTATATGATATCAGCCAGATAATGCTATGATGCAAATAACATCACTGTTCTTAGGCCTGACTGCATGGTAAACTGCACTTCCTTGTGAAATAAGGATTTGATGCTGAGTACTGCTGTGATGAATGCATTATGAATCCATCAGAATGGGTTAATGGACAAGCACATACAGTAACATCATCATACATACTGTGTAATACAACCTTCCCCGACAAAAGGTAGAACTGAAACTGTTATAAGGCAAAGCTTTATCCAGCTGGGTCAGAAAAAGATCGTATAAAACCCATCGTGATCATTGTTTAAGCCTCTCCATCCCTAGAATACCGCGTAAAGTGAAGATAGGCAACACAGGAGATATTAAATCTAGCAGATATAAGCACACAAAATGGCAGTAGTAGGTTGCAAAGGACCCTACCTTAACCTGCTGGCAGGACACTGAAACCCAATGCCAGCGTTACTTCTAATATGGGCGTAATATAAGAAAGAAAAGGGGGAAAAAAGAACCTCTCCAACCAGCGCATTACACAATCTTGGCACTGTATCATAATTTGCCCCAATTTGCTAATGAAGACTAATTATCCAAATAATTCAGCACGACTATCTGCTCTGACCACTGCAAATCATCCCTGCTGTTCCTCAAAATCCTGTTTGTTCCTTCTGCCTCCTCCTATTCTAAGCCCCTGGCTGTTCCAAGTGCCTTTTATTTAAAGCAGAATTGGATACCTGCTGCGTAAGCTTCTGCAGGGAGTCCTTTAATATAGATTGTTGCAATTTTCTCCAGGAATATACTAATAATTACAAGGACTGGGAGCTCACACTTTGTTATCTAAGAGAGAGCACGAAACAACAAAGAAAAGTTATTTGATCAAGTTCACACAGAAAACAAAAACATTCAAGACCTGGTGATGAGGAAATAAGGTTTGCTTCAGTACTGATGGGCTTGAGATGAAGCAAGAGCATTAAAATCAGAGAAAAACAGGGAGTAGAGGCAGACAACGAAGCACTCACTGTACTCCATGTGACATCTCCTCTTCATCTTGCACAGAACCAATCAGGCTATAAGCCCAGAGAGCAAAGGAAAACAGAATGTGACCCATTTGGAGCATAGGCCAATGGTAAGGACTAGAAGTACAACGAAGGAGATGGGGTGAAATGCTTTATAGTGCCTTGCAATAAAACCACCCCGATGCTCTTACGCTCACAAAGCATCCCTGAGGTGCAATTGCTTAAAGCCTCCTAAAAGGCAAAGTTACTTTCATCTCACACTATTATTTAGTAGCTGGCTACCTGAACAATCTTGAAGTCCATTTGGGCAATAATTACATGTTTGAATCAGAGCAGTTTATGCAAAAATGGGTCTTTAGGAGAACTTAACTGAATCTCTACAGTAAATCTGTGCTGTAATAACCTCAGTTTTGATAACTCCTTTATAGTCCCATGAGAAAAAAAAACCCCACAACATCAGGACAGGTTTAGCAAAACAAACTTTAATGTAAATTACTCAGACTGCATGGGGCTGCATGAGCCCAAATTAAACCCTCTTTCCCTGGTTTCTAACAGATCATTTGCACTAATACCAAAGTGGTTCAAGAAATATTGCTCACCACATCACTAGTGTTGATTCGAGCTTATTCCTGTTCCAAGCATTTATGAAGTAACCATAGAAATATGAAGCAGCAAAGCTGATTCTACTCCACAAGGAATGCAAGCAAGGAGCTGAGACAGAACACACATAACAAGAAAACCACCAACAAGGTGCAATAGCTGAGAACAGCAAGGGCTGTTCCAAAGCTGGAATTCATGTCTGAAAGCAACAGGGTACAGCTGGACCAACCACCAAAGAACAGCAGTACTCTATGGGGTCTCTATGTACTCTATTGTACACTGTTACATGGAGCTCCTGGGCCAACAGGGAGCAGGTGTGTGAGTGGAAGCATCAGGTGAGGCTCATCAGGGCAATTAAAAGGTCCATGAGGTTCATTCAGCCCCAGATGAGGCTCATCAGTCCCCTGGCTCACTCAGGAGAGATGCAATACCAGTCCTCTCCCATTTGTAACGTAGCAAACAGGCTATCACAAGTAATGTATTCCCATTCAATCCTCAATCAACACAAGAGAAAATCTGAGAGGCCCTTTAAGCTGTGATTCTTCCTTTGGTTGTTGCCCTTTAAATACGAACCCTTACTCTGTAAGTCCATGAAATAATTGCTTCAGCTCAGCAGTAAGTTTTAATTCTCCTCTTGACAAGAGCTGTATTTGCATTTCAGCATCTTTCTTTGTTATAGAGAAGGTGTTTCGGGGATAGAGAATGCATGGTCTCAGCTTTTACAGTTCCTCATCCACTTGCAGACCTTTTGAGTTTCTCTTTAAACATTCTTGCCACATATTCTCCAATACTGCTGAAGATTGGATGTTAGTGGCAAAGTCCTATCTTCTTATTACCGATGGCAGCTGGAAAATTAGGCTAAGTTAACTGTCACACCGCAGCTGAGCAGAGAACAAAAGGAGGAAAAAGAGGAGAAATCTACATCAGGAAGCCTTTAGTCAGTTTGTGAGGGTGAATGTGGGCAGGTAACGGAATGGAAAAGCAAATTTGCTGCTAAAGGGATATTTAAGAAGTTCCTTTTCCAACAAGCAGTGACAGACTCATAATGCTAACTCACTATGAAGAGCAACCCAGTGGATGTTTCCAAAGGTACCTGCAGTCCCGCTTCCCATAAAAGAGACAGGACTCCTGACTTGCTTTCTCATGTATTCTTTGGGCTGAGATTTACCTCCCAAGGTTCCTCTTCCTTTAATTACTACAGAATGATATTCACCATGCAACGTGCCAGTGCTTAAACCATCTCCCTTCAGACAGCTGTTGAAGCAACACTTCAGATGCAGAACTGCAGTCATGAGTCTTGTTAGCTGAGCTGGGCTGGATGGTGACCAGGTGTGCATTTCCAACCAAAACAAATACCAGACACTTAGATAAAGCCTTCTTGGAGACTGTGTTGCTCAATCCCTAGTTATTCTTTGATCCTTAATTACTGAAACAAGGGGACTTAATTCCTAGTATCAGAGATTGACCATGTGACTTCCATCTGTCCCATATCATGGTCATATCAAAGCATCACATTGGGGTACCCTGCTGCAATCTGGAATGCAGACAGGTTGGGAGCTCCATTTGGGGATTTTGGAAGAAATGGGATCATCTATTGCTAATGTGGTCTGTTAAGAGCCTACAAGAAGGCAAAAGGGATTAATGACTGCAGGAGATAACACCATGCAGATCATGATGACGAAGAGCACACAACACTGTTACAGGTGAGCACAGCTCTAAGCCTGTCCCCAAGTCTGGGTTTGACTTCATTGCTTAAATTGATTTACTCTGAGACATCATTTGCATTCTCCTTTCCAGCCATGAAGCAGAAATGTGTGCATGGAACCTATAAGGCTTAGCTGGCATCTACTGTGCCTCAGCTCTGCCTGTTAGAAAACGGGATGGAGAAAGAGAAGCACTCGAGTGCTGCATTTCCAAATCCCCTTTATTCTCCAGTTTACAGCAATATTTTTCAAGGCTCTTTCAATTGACAGTTTTGGCTTTAGAGATGTGGACTTCACGCCCAAATGCACAGAGCTGTTACTTACACTATTTGCAAGGACTTGAAAGCTAAGCTGTCAGGATGGCTGCGATGGCATTTTAGGAACCCTCTGGAAATTTTTCTCACTTTTTCTGATGAAATAATACTCCTAAATCTGGGATGTATATCCTGGATTCCACAAGTGGATTTAGACAAAATAGTGAAAGTTATGAGCCTATGGGATAGGATCAGGGTTTATATCTACACTATGGAATCAAGATGCCCTCTGTCATTCAGGGTAGAAGACTTTGAATGCTCTGCCTATAGACTCTAGCTGGACATCTACTGAATGCTGCATTAAGGTAACTGCAATTGGAAACTCTGGTTTCAGAGACAGACCTGGCTTTGAAGAGGATAGCATCAAACACCTCAGAGCATCACTGTGCTGGAGGGACATCAAGGGAACAACACAGACATGTGGGTGTATACATCCAGTTCATTTTAATCACAGTGGTAACTTAGTCTTGGAAATTAATTGCAGACTGATGCTGAGTACAGAGCAGGAGTGTAAATGTGTTCCCTGCTCTGAATACTTAGTAATGATAATAATTAACAATAGAGACTTGGAAACAGCTCTCACTTAATAGTAGAGTTGCCTGCAAGTGTTTCCATTGTTAACAGACTGTCAGAGCTTTCTACTTTTAATTAAAGGGAATATGATGCCAGTAGAAAGGTGCTGGATTGACAGTCTAGAAATGAAATCCTCTGCTTATCTGCCAGCAAACACAGCCACAGCCACCTGAATATAACACATCCTTGGACACTTTAGAATAAACTCTGTAAGGCCAAGCTCCTAATTTACCTGGGGGGGCTGTTTGTGGATTTAAAAGCGCCGTTCAAAAGGAAGATGTAAGGCTGTATAAATGATCTAATCAACAGGTAGGAGAATGCTGCACTGTGGGCTGGGCTTTGGGAAAGCTGTGTTCCTTCACACAAGAGGGGTGACCTTGACTTTTACTCTTTATATTACCTTCTGTTTCAGGAATAGGTAACTAACGCTATTTAATTTGGCAGAGAAGAACCATTTTCTTGTTGCTCTGATTTCAGCTACCGTCACATTTGTTTATGTTAAGAGCTGAAAGTGCAGCAGTTCCCCAGATTTCCCTATGATAAAGGATAAGAGCCAGCAACAAAGCAAACACCAGAAACACCAAGGAAATAAGGCCACAAAAGCCAAGGATGTAGGGAGGTGCAATGATCCAAAAGAACTTTTAAAGCAATTACTATCAGCCTATTTCAAAGTCACTCTGTGGAATAGAAATAGCCTGTGTGTAAATCTGTACCCTCCTATTTACAGAAGACTAGAAGGAAGTTTATAGCAGCCTCTTTTTATTCCTGCCTCAGAGGAATAGCAAAGTAGCAAAACCATCCTTATTCTACTCTATCTTCCCCATTTTAGCCATACTTGGGAGGTGGTGTAAGCAAGCAGATGAATTCTGACACAGCAGGTCCAGGGCTGAGCCCAGGAGCCATTAGAGCTTCACTAATTTCCCAGCAAACATCAGCCAATGGTTGTAGCAGCTGTGATAAGAGAATTCTTGTTTATAACATCCCAGATAGCCTGCTTGTGTTTAACAGCACCTTTTTCATTTCCAGACCAGGACTCCATCACAGCAAGGAGCCATAAATGACTGTCACAGATTACTCCTCCCCACTCACAGCTTTTCCATAGCAATATATGAACCATAAATCTCACCAGCATCCTTTTCCATGACTCTTAATGCCCTTCCCTTTCTCTCCTCCCTTTCCCTTCCCCTCTTCTTCCTCTTCTGGCTGTGGCAAAGTCCAGCAGATCCAACAGCAATTAAAAACTGACCAGGAACAAGAAGAAAAGCAATGAAACACGAGAAGTGAATCAATTTCAGACACAGCTCTGCTTCCTCTTTAAGTGCTTTGCAAAAACTTCAGAACTGCTGAAGGCTTTTTGTGATGGAAATAAGCTCTGATTAACATCACATACAATCATAGAATGGCCTGAGTTGAAAAGGACTGCAAAGATCATCTGGTTGCAACCCCCTGCTGTGTGCAGGGTAACCAATCACCAGCCCAAGCTGCCCAGAGCCACATCCAGCCTGGCCTTGAATGCCTGCAGGGATGGGGGCATCCACAGCCTCCTTGGGCAACCTGTTCCAGTGACGTTGGTGACATCAGTAACAGGTTTGGTCCTGCACATCCTTAGGAAGTGATTCCATGAGTCACTTTATGCTCAGAGTAAATGGAAACAATGTGTTCTAATAGAAAAGGTACCACATCCATTTTGTGGAATAACTGCATGTCATTGAAGCAAAGTTGGTTGGTGGCCCCTGGAGATCCTTTATCAGCTTCAAGCACACTGAGACACAGAGATACACACACCAAAGATTGTAAGGATTAATTGCATTGCATTTAGAATGAATAGATCCTCTCCAAAACCAGTAGCAAGAAATTGCTTCAATGATTTATATAATAATTTCTCCCCTGATCTCCCCGTTGGCTCATCGGACAATCTGACAATATCACAGATATATGCTTCCATTATTTCCTATTTCATTATTTATTTTGCTCTCTGTTCTGTTACATCCATTCTATTTAGGGAACAGCACCTCTGCCAACTGCGGTTTAATTGGTATCTACGGTCTGCTCTGCATTTACATCTCACCAGAATAATAATGTTGGTGAGGGGTATGATTTTTGTTATATATATATATATATAACATATATTCATATATATATGAATGATGCTGCTATGAACTCTTTGGCGGATGCAATTAGGATAGTGGAAAAGTGATTTGCATCACTTTCGCTCTCCCCTTGTTCTATAGTCATAGCTATCTAATTATAAAGTATGTTTATACTGACACAGTTGTACCCACGATCCCACTCTCCTATTCTTCATTTGTCTTAATGTAAATGCTGTGGATAGAAAATGACACACAGCCCCCCCCCAACACACACACACCCACAAGGAAGATCATCCAAGTCCTGAATACCCATTCGGTCCAATTCATCAGCAGATAATTCTGCCTCTGGGGGGGACTTTAATCTCTAAAGAGCAAAATCGGTTTGTTGGTGATCATAACGGTTTGATTTGCATTGCAGCTGCACTAAAAGGCTCCCGAAGTGCATAAAAGAAACCACAGCATTTCTTTTGGAACTTCCTTGAAGAAAATGGGATCAATAGCACCGCAAGGAGCTAAATTGAAGCGACTGAGAATGGATTCTGCATTAATTTAACCCTATAGGATCTGCATTCAACGAGTGCAATCATTCTTAAGTCGCACTCCCAGCACACAGTTCTGAAGGTCCTGCGATGATATGAGCTCCCAGCAGACGGTCTGTAGGGCCGTTCTGAGCCCTGGAGGCTGCACCAGCAGCGCTCAGATCTGCGCCCCAGAGCGCTCAGCAGGTGCTGTAACTTAGGGCTCATAGAACGGCCTGGGTTGAAAAGGACCACAATGATCAACAGTTCCAGCACCCTGGTAGGATCGCCAGCCACCAGACCAAGCTGCCCAGAGCCACATTCAGCCTGGTCTTGAGCGCATCCCAGGTATAGGGCGGGAGCAAAGCCAAGTGCTGGCAGGAGAGAGGGCTGAGAAAAGGGGCATCGCAGCCAGAGGCAACGCTGCTGGCACAGCCCATAGCAAAACATGGCAGTGAGGGTAAGGGACACTTTGCTCTTGGATTAGCCGTGAGGAGCTGAGGCTCAGTGCGTTATCAGCCCCACCTGTGGCTCATTATAATCTCACCTGTTTCAGCCGTCCCGCAGCGAGGAGAAGCGTTGAACTCCTGGAGATACAGGGACCGTAGTGAACACTCACCTCCAACCCCCACCATCGGCTGCGTGCCCCACATCTGAGCCAGCCGAGCTCCGCCCCCCAAGGCCGCAGGTGCGACCGTTAATGATCGCTAATGACCGTTAAAGGCCTTTAATTGTCGGTGACCCCCCAGGTAGCAATTAGAGGCGCGCGGTGTTGCGGGAGCTCGCGGAGCGCTGCGGACGGCAGGTAAGCGGCTTTTGTTTCAAAGCGCGTTCAGTGCGTGTCTTTTGTGTCTTTTTGAAGTGGATTTGCTGGATATTGTTGAGTGTGTGGTCTTTGGGGATGGGGTGGGTGATGTTTGCGGGTCGGGAACTTCGCGTCATGGAAACTTCGCGTGCTCGGCAGTGCGGGTGCGCACTGGAGCGAGAAGAGGTGAGGATAGCACTGGTGGCTTCTTGCTGATGCTGAACTCTGAGTGCTTCAAGGACCCCCAAAGAGGAGGAGTTGGACGGTTGCGGTCAGCGCTTGCAACGCAGCTCCGCGTCCTTCTCCGGGTGCAATGACTCGGTGCTGCCGGCAGGGGGCGCTGTTCCATTGCTTGGATGGGCAGCGCGCAGCGAGCAGGCGGTCCGCGCAGCGCCTTTGCCTCGTGCTGACTTTGCAACGGTGCAACACCCGAACGTGTTTGTTTGCTGCTGTATCCCCACGTGCAGCTTTATTTCTTACGGGAACGAGCTTGCTGGGGTGTTGCTCGCGTAGAAGTGATCGGCCGTGCCTTGTTTTGTTGTACTGTCTGTTTTAATGACTTGTGTTGGATGCAGTCAGCGTTCAGTGCTGCTTGGTTTGATTGTTTCCTAGCCTGCATGCTCGGATAATCCTGTTTGTTTTGATCTGATTAAGTTCCTTAGCAGTGCTCAAGAATAAAAGCCGTGACTGAAGAAATACTTGCATGTAGCATAAGCAGTGTTTTAGGCCCCTGTATGAGATGGCTTGTAACAATACCGTGCTGCTTGGGTATTAAAGCATTAGGGATGAAAAAGGTGAGCTGTGTAGATGAAATGCTATGGTAACTTTTTATGCGCCAGAATAAAGATGAAAATAAAGAGATGCTATGAAAAGTTACTTGAATTGCCCCCGAGCCATACAGTGTGATCTAATTCGAAGATCATAAAGGGAGAATCCTCCTTGAGGCATGCCCATGGTAGGGAATGGAGAGAGAAGGAATCCTACTGCTGTTGGGAGGCAAAGGGCTGAGGCTGGGAGTGGAGCCACTCCTGAGGCAGTGAGTGGGAAGAAGGAAGGCTGTTCACTCCCATTGCCTCCCATGGTCTGTTATCCTGCCCCACTGATACTTTGGCTCGTTTTCTGTGCAGTCCCTGTTAGCTCCTGTGTTTGCTAGGGAGGAAAACCTGCTGGCATCTGGCTGAAAATGAATGGCAAGGAGACAAGCAGGGAGCTGAGGCCCTTCCCAGATGCCGATAGGACAGCAAATCAATACCCTTCTAGTTCAAAGAGCAGAATGAGCAGAGTTTAGAGTGAAACTAATGGGAGGACTAGGGAAGAAAAGCCTCAACTGCCGTTGCCATGACAAATAATGGCAAAAAATGACTGAAGCGTTTTAAAGGTAATGTTGCAATAAAAAATATCCTGTGGGTTGCTTGGTTATAATTGGGCATTGGTGCTCCGTGGGGCTGAGTGGGTGCTTTGTAGGATGCACAAACAACGTGAGAGCTGGGTGATGCACACGGGGCAATAAAGCATTTATAGAAGGGCCCTAAATTCCTATGGGAGCTTTATTTCCCCACCTTTCTATTGTTTTTAATAGAGATTCCCTCTCAATGGAGGGTTGGACCGCAGCCCCATCACTCAGCATTTCTAAAGGTGATTCCTGTGGGTGTGAATGTGTTTTCTTTTCCACCCCTTCATCCCAATGAATTTTAGTTGTAGTCAATGTGGTGCCTTTCTCTTAAGATCTGATAATCTATTACCAGACTCTCATCTTAATTTGTGACATTGTGAACATGCAAAGAGCATAAAGTTTGGTTTTTGCTTCGAATACATCTCTTATTTTGCTTTCCACCTCATTTTCAAGAGCTGACAGCCTCGAAATAGGTCCTCAAAGTTAAACTTCTGCATGCTGCTGTGTCTGCATGTATGTGAGTGATCTGTGGGGTCTGTATTTTGCAGCCTGAGGATTAGAAGGATGCAGAAAGAGCCCAGTTGTGACTGTGGTAGGTGAGCTGTGGTGAGGTTGGCTTGTTTGTTTGTTAATGGGCACAACTGCTTCACTGCAGTTCGCTTCCACAGTATAAACCAAAGCAGCATAGCAGGTTTATTTTTTATTCATGAATGTACAAACTGTGGCCAGAACAGAAATGTAAAGGAAATGAAGCAAAGTTAAGGGTGCCTGAATGTGTGTATGGGAAACTGCAGGTGTCCAGACTGCTGTGCTTGGGCACTACATGCTAAAAGTAAAGGGGTCGTTGAAAAAGATCCTTAGTTATTGCTGTTCTTTCACTATGCACTGTACCTTTATTGTGTTTTGGGGCTGCTGAACTTTATGACCTTGTGGTGCTGGTAGTGGTGTCAGCACAGCTGAATTTGGTTGCCTGAGTACTGGGATTGTTAGCAGAGATTGGCCCAAATGCAGTCCCTGTGTATAAGATCTCAGGTAAGATATCATTCTGAAGTCAGAATTCACTATTGATGCTCATTACAAACACCTGAGACCTCAGGAAAGTTGAAATCTGTATGGAAAATCGATTGGGTGTTGTTTGCATAGCTGCCCTATTGAGATTTGCTGTAATGAGATGGGCCAAACTTGCATGTAAAATTTCCAATAAGGGTTTTGATTTGCTTTTGCAGAGCTTTGGAATGGAATTGCTTGGACCACTATAGCTTTATTAAATTCCTTCTGCTTGTCACCTTTGTAAATCACTTCTCATTGGTGTATCTGGAATAGAAAGTGAGTTGTTTACATCCCTGGAATGGGATGGGCTGGTGGTGGTTTCAGAGTAGGCAGTACTTGGTTCAATGTGATAAAGGAACTGATGGTGAATCTCTTGGTGTGTTCAACAGGAAATAACCCCATGTGGTTTTGGAGCTCTGCTCTTCTTCAGCCATTCAGAATAGATTGCAAAAAAGACTGCAGGCTTCTCACTGCGTGTTTGGCATAGTGCAAAACATTGGTTGCTAATAGTCCTGATTGTTTTCAAAGGCTCTGCTCTGTGAATGAGTTGGTACCATATTCAGTGCAAAAATAATCCTGTAACATAGGAGGTGTATAATTTTTCAGTAGTCATCCTTGTCCCATTGGCCTGTAATGACTGCAGACTGTGAGAATGCAATAATTCCAACAGGGAGTGACTTCACAGCAATAATAGTATATGCGAAGGCATCAAACATTCATGGCTGTACCTGAGGCTTTTTAGTCCATAAACCTTCTTTGAACTCAAGTAATAGAGTTATCAAAAAGATAGAGCATAGAGCAACTGTTCATCGTAAATGTGCTATATTCATAGACTTTCCTGAAATGTAGTGTATGGAGTACAGTGGTGTAATTTGGTCTGGTGTATAACAGAATAACCAATACCCAACAGACCCATGCTTTTTCTAGTCTCTTTCTCATTGTGTTTTAAGCCAGCTAAATACTGTGTTGCTCTGACCCTCGTGTTGAGAGTGAGGAGGACAGATTTTGATGTAGTTGATGCCAAATGAGAGGATATCCTGAGTTGGAAGGGACCCATAAGGATCATTGAGTCCAACTCCTGGCCCTGTTCAGGGCCACCCCAAAATCAGATGGTATGACTGAGAGCACTGCCTGGTATTTAATGTGATGTGACTGCAGGTCCTGTCTCTGTGCAGTCCATATATTGGTACATTTCCTGCTGGGATCATTTAGAGCTATAATAGTCATCTTAATATATTCTTGGGAAGGGAACTGTATCTATTTTAAGGTGAAGGTGGTCTTGGCATTGTAGAAAAAGAAAACAACCCTATTTGTGTGCTTAGTATTCAGTTAATATTAAGGGTATCCTCTCAGGTATATCAGGTGCACCATGCATGTAGGATTCAGCTGTATTTAGAGTCTAGCTCTGAGATCTTTGCAGCTATAGCATGTTCAGCTTTTCACATCTGAAGAGTGACATGTGGTGTGAAAGCACTTTGGTTAACAGGCGCTGCTTAAAGCCTTGTTTGGGTGCTGGAGAACTGGGAGCCTTGCTGTTCCATGTCACTTACACACAACAAGAGGCTGCTCTGTGTACTCCTACATGTCAGTTGTGCTGCTGCCTGTGGTTTGCATTAAGTATTTCACCCTATGCCTGTCTAAACTTCTAAGCATTACAGCTGTAGACTGCATGTGAATAATGTATGAAAAACATTGTATGGATTTTAAGTCTTACCCTTTTAGCATCTGCCTTTTCATCTCTGAATGTTCCTTGTGTATTACACGGCTGTGATAAATCAGCTATTTAGTGAATTGGTTATGGTGGATTTTCAGGGGGAAGCTGAAGTAGCTGTTATTCACGTAAATATGCAAAACTTTGCTGGTAACAAACTAGAAAAAAGGCTAATTAGTGTAATTACTGTCATTATGATTCTAATTTAACTGCATGGACTTGCACTGCAGCAACATCAGAGCTGTCACATTTGCAAACTGCGTAATTATACGTATTAAGTTCTGTCTCTGTTGCATCCAATATATGAAGTGTGCTTAAGTGTCCTTAAGTTGCTCCAAAAAAGTCAAAATGCCATTAAAGGTCTGCCTTGATTTCCTTAATTAATCCCCCCCTCCCCCAATTACTGCTGAAAGGTGAAACAAAAACCATTTCCAAATAAATCTTATATGAATTTTGAGTATACTTTGAAATAGACGCTGATCTGAAAACAACAAATCAGAGTGTCCACATATTTATGTATGTATTCATTTATAAATCCCTCTGCCTCATACTGGTAGAACAGATCTTCACTCAAGTGTCAGAAATCCTTTATAACTGAAAGGCTCTGTTCCTGTATTGTCCTGCTGGCCTATGTGACATCTTTTGTGGAGGTTGTGGCATATAGAATAACGTCAACTTATTTCTTACACTGGAGGCTGAGAAGTGTCATTCATAGTGCCTATATAATTCTATGGTTCAGTACCTGTGCTGAGGTTCATTAACTAATGATGTGTTTACAAAACTGGATGAGAAGTCTACAAGAGCCTAAGGGATGCCATTAGGAATTCTGGATTTTCTATTTTACTACTTGATTATATGTATATAAAGTGTGTGTGCACATATAAATGTATAGATCATAGAACTGGGGATGAGGGGGGTCTTCTCTCCAGCTCCATAGAATGACCTGGGTTGAAAAGGACCACAGTGATCATGTCATTTCAACCCCCTGCTATGTGCAGGGTTGCCAGCCACCACCCCAGGCTGCCCAGAGCCACATCCAGCCTTGGATGGAGTTATTTATATATCTATCTATGCATATTCCAGACTTGCCCCAGCAAGAATGTTTTTTTTCAGCATTAGTTGGTATTTGAAGCTGTTGAGCTTTGTTCCTTCTCCCAAATAAGCAGCTTCCTAAACTGATTGGTCTTGAAGAGTCATCTAATGACTGTGGGTATAACCTGAGAGTTCTTTTTAATCTGAACTGAATTGCTTCAGCCACCCACACAACACTGCCTTGTAGACCGTCAGCATGTTGAAGTTATGATTCAGTGCCTTTAATGATCAGGATATTAAGTGTAATGGTAATTTTTGAATAACACATTTTGTTGCCAAGGGTTTAGTTTTGCAAAGCTTGGAAATTCTGCTCAGGCTGCCCAGAGTTGGTGCTGCTGTTACTGCATGGCAGAGCACCTCTGGGTGTGACAGTGTGGTTTTGTTGCCTTCCTGATGTGCAGTGCTGAGGTAAAGGCTCGTTCAGCTGCAGTGGGAACTCCAAGCAAAATAGATATGGAGTTTTCCACTTTAGCCCAAAGCCATCTGCAGAATGCAGTGCCAGTTCATCTCTCAGGCAGCATTTGACCTTTGGTGCCACATGTGATTCAGAAGATGGGTCTGTATTTATCACTAGTGTGTGTAAAAGTGAGTGTAGAGTTGGTGCAGCTTCTCTTTTGAGCCTGTCTTCTGTTCCTGCCCAGCGTGCTCATTCAGCTCATAACAAACAAAACTCAGCTCAGGACCTGAAAGCAAAATCCGAGCTTTGAAGCTGTTAAGAAACTTGAACCCCTGATTATAGCTCTCATAGAATGAAAAGATGAATGGGAACAAATACAAGTTTTGATGTGATCCAACTCCAGTTTTGATTTGAAGTTCTCTGACTTAATTCCTTGAGATCCTCAGATGCTGCACGGCCCTTCTGAGCCCCCAGCCCTCCTTCCAGACTGAGTGCATCCTCTGAGAGTCCTCACTTAATATGGATTTATGCTTCTGGAGCACTCCTGACAGTTTGTTTTCTCCCCCCTTCTACATAAAAAATGAGTTGCTTTTGTACTGTTCAGCACTGTGATGAATATTTATCCAGGGGGTTTATTTTTGTTATTCTAAATCTGCCTGCATCCTTTGTAAGAAGAAAAATGGGAAATAATTAATCTCTTTGTTAATCTTGATATTTGCATGGAACAAGTGAAACAAGCTCTTCAAACCACTTGCTCCACTCTTTAGAAGTATTTACTCTGCAGTTCAGAGGGAAACTTGAGGGCTTATTTATTTATTTCTGTCATTTTGGATTCAATATACGCAGTGGGAGGTGAATTTCCTGGTCCTCAGTGGGGTGTATGTGGTTCACTGCTGTGGTTGGAAGATGATTTCAGAAAGTAACTGTAGGAGAGGAGTGGGAAGTTACCAAATCTGAACAGGCAGCTCATGTAATAAACATGTGGTTGAGTGCTCTGTGTGCATCTCTTGTCTATGCAGGCTAAGGGGGAGTCCCAATGCATGCTGCAGCCTGCTGCTCAGAGCCTGCACAGTGCTGCTGCCAGGAGGGACTGAGCACCCAAGAGCTGTTGAAGATAGTCTGTAATGTCTTAATAAGGAGATGTGTTGCAGGATTCCCTGGAGATATATCTGTGGTGGCCAAAGCCTGTAGTGAACACTGATACCTGGATATCACAGAATGGCATGGGTTGAAAAAGACCACAATGTTCATCCAGTTCCAACCCCCTGCTATGTGCAGGGTCACCAACCAGCAGACCAGGCTGCTCAGAGCCACATCCAGCCTGGCCTTAAATGCCTCCAGGGATGGGGCATCCACAGCCTCCTTGGGCAACCTGTTCCAGTTCCATATATGCAGGGTTAAGTCTAAGAGCAGGACCTCAATTTTCTGAACTTTGTTTTGTAATGATATGATAACATTACTGGCCCAGATTTCATGCATACCACTGGGTGTGAGACTTCTTACCTGCCTTGTGAGAGTGTCCCAGTGCCATCCTTTGTGTTGCAGGGGAGGGTTATAATGATGGAACAGCTGTGCTCCGTGCACTGCTGCCCTTTGGGTTGGGAGGGCTGTGTGTATATCTCCATGCTGGAATCACAGCCTTGTAGGATGTCAGTGCTGCAGCCAGAAGCTGTTCTTTGTGCCTGTTCTGCAGATCAGGTGTATGAAAGTGACTGTTTCTCCCAGTTTGTACACAGCTGTTGCATGCTTGGCTTTCACTAATGTGAAGATAAAATTGAGCATTGCAGCTTGCTTTCCTGGGCTTTCATTTTCTGCTGTTGATTACTTATTTACATTGGTCTTCAGCAGGATAGGAAGCAAGGGATCTCCATGTACATCAATAAGCTTGGTATAACCATGAGAACAAAACCATTTTTCCTTGTGTTGGTCCCACTGTTTTTAGTGTCTTGTGTGTGTTAAAAGCATTAGCTTTTTAGTTTGCTTTGCATTCTGCTGTTTCAGTCTGGCTTATAGAGACAGGTTACTTCAGATCCATTCACAGAGGTTCCCAGTGCATACTGCATAATCCAAAATCCCCTTATGAGATGAAGTCACAGTTGGAGAGCTTGTAAACTATAATATCTGTCTCAAAGAAAGTGGTCGGAGTACATTGCAATACATTGACCTATATAGCTCATGGTTGGTTATAATTACTTTCTACTGCCAGATTAACATGCTTCGTGGAAGTAAGGCAGATGTTAACTTTTCCTAAGTACAGAAGGTATTTTAAGGTGTCGTATAACCCAGACAAGGTTCATACTGCCATATAACAAACATTGTTGGCTGTTCTACTGGGAAATCTCAGCTAGACTTCAGAGAATGGTGAAGGTCTTGTTGCCTTCAACAGATTTCAGCTTAAGAGTGGTATGATGAAGGGTTCAGTCTTTCTGTGCTGGGTGACCCCCAGTGGGCAGCAATGCAGCTGTGCTTGCTTTACACTGCAGCATGATTGGTAGGTACAGTAACAATTGTTTTTTAAGCCGTATCCTTGAAATTAAAATTTGCAAACCAAAGTCAGCTCTGGTGTTTGACTTCAAAAGGCTTGAAAGTGAGGATGGGCTTGGCCCTCCATCTGCAAAGTAAATTGGAGCAATATTGAATCTTTGTTAGAAATGGTAACCCTGCTTTGAAGGCTCTTGTTTATGAAAGGCACTTTGAAGGTATTCATTCTCTCTGAAATGAATTCATGCTATTCAATCCGCCACTCAGAATAAGATATAATAGCAGTCAGTCATGATTGCTGTCATCTATCAGCAGTTCATTACGTAGCAGTTAGACAGAGGATACAGGATTTGTGAAAAACATCACTGTTAGACACCTTGAAAAGAAAAAAGCAGCAACTTCACATGTAAAGATACTTTTCTACAAGACAAGACGACATTTCAAATGGTTTTTAATCAAGTGATGCTGCTGATATACTGCACAGGCAACAAACTGGTGAGAAATGGTGCTACTCCAAGGGATCGCTTTGCCCTGGTGGAAGACCAGTCCAATTCTGGACCGTCTTCTGCTCCATATGGTGATGTTCTGCTGTCTGTAGTGACTCACACCAGTACAGGGTAGATGTGGGACACTGAAACAATGTTTTGTTTCAGTTCTTCCACTAATAAGTGGAATAATAACTGATATTCCTTGAGTAATTTTCCTTTAGCTCGTTTCTTCAGCCAAATTATTGGACTGTTTCTCCTGCTTTTGTCCCGGGAGTGCAGCCAAATTCACTCTGAGTAGAGAGGGAGATGGAAGCTGCCCATTCGTGCCTGGGATTTATTTACAATGGAAGTTGGATTCTTTCTGCTGCTGAAATGACCTCTGGTGGTCTGAGGGTTTGTGTGGATGGGAACCAAAAGCAGAATGAAAGGTTGAGTAATCACCTTTTGGACAATAGCACTGAATGTAAAAGGTGAACCAAAAGGATGGGTCTCCCTAAATCCTGGCTTTTTATTTGTTCTTGCCACAATCTATTCAGTAGGAGCAAAGATAACAGGAGGACCCACCCTATAATAACTTCATGCACTGATGTTCTTTATCTACTGATAATTTAGGATAGTTCTGGCACTGTTTAAGAATGGTTGATTCATGAGTATGATGGCAATGATAACAGCATAGAAAAGACTCTTAAAAAGCTGTACGTAGTGCTTGTGTCATTGTTTTAATTGGTATATCTTAAAGAGCAAGATTGCTAATGCAGTTATCATTTTGCAGATGGAAATTAAGGACTATTACTGGGTTTGACTTGATACTTTCTTTTACAATCTGTCAAGAAACATCCTCTAAAACAGAACAGCAACTTGGAAGGTGTAAGTTACACTTTGTGTGCTTAAATGTTTGTAATAAGGTTTTGATTCTTTGACCTTCTCTTTTGATTAAAGAGTGAGAACGAACACCTTAGCTGGGAGTATTTCTCCCTAATCTCTGAAGAGTAATTGAGTTAATAACTAGTTAACCACTTGCTGATGTGTAATTTTCTCACTTATACAAGTAAATTGTAATTAACACATATGGCCTACAGATACGTGCAAGGGAGAAAAAATTAATATTCTCACTCTCTTTTTCCCAAGTATGGATGGATTAAAACGTCCTGTTTTCTGGGAATTACATTTTAATGAACTCTAATATGCACAGATCCCATTAATGAAGGCTGGGTTTTTTTTTTTTGTTTTTTATCAGCTCTTCTAATTATGAGGATCAGCTTGAAGCAAAAGGACTTGAAAAGCTTTGCATAGAAGTAGTAGGGGTGGCAGGGAATCCTCCCTTTGAAAATAAAAGCCTTAGGAAACATTCTGCTTTCTTTTCTTTGAGTTAAATGCTTGGAACATTTAGGTTTGCTCTTTTGATCCCAGACTTTACAAACATCAATCAGCTCTGTGGGGTTTGGGAATACTGAAGTTGGTTGCTGGATATGAGGGCTGAGTTCTGTCCCTTCCTCACTGACCAGGAGTTTCCTTGGCCCCATAAAATCACCAGCAGAATGTGAAATGTGCCCATTTTGCACATGGATCCTCACCATGCATTGCCTGTGCTGAGGACAGCTGCTGAGGGGAGGCTGGCAGTGAAGATCCCTGTCTTCCCATCTCATTGCTGTGCTCTGCTGGCAGGGCATGGCAGTGCTAATCCACACACTCTGCTTTGCAGGTGCAGTATTCAGTTCATCCAACTGGATAACCCTGCTGGATACCCTGGTGCAGTCGCAACCAAATCCTGAATGAAAGGAAATGATTATTGTATTTCAGTCATTACCGTCTTTATTTCCTCTGGGCTATTGATCCCTGAGCTATTGCAGTCTGTAACATCACCTGTGGTTCTCTTACTCTGCCGATGCTCAGCACTAGAAGTGGAGTTGGTGCGATGTCTGCTCATTCCAGCAGATGTCCCTTCAAGCTCACCAATCTTCTGTGTTTATTGAGCTGCTAGGATAGGGGTAGTGACAGCAAGAGGTATTTTTAAGCACGCAGGGCAAAGCCTGAGAGTGCCCACCACATTTCAGTGACATTCCAGCCTACCAAACAGCACTATGAAAACAGGTGAGATGGAGCACAGAAGTTTGCATGACTGAAATGCCTCATGTGAGCACATCCGCATCTTAGGAAGCTTTTTCTGCCTTGGAGGGAATTGATGGTGCAATTAACGTGGATTTCTCTTCATCTTTAACTCAGTGTATGCTGCTGAGCTCCTCACAGGTGGTTGTTTGCTTTGTGGCCATAAGGGCTTCATAATGTCTTCTTTCTCGCAAGAGACCCTTTGCTAATTGCTGTGATGAGCTCGGATACCTTTAAGATACAGCTTTAAAAGTAGAGGCAGATTTGACTTTAGTTGCCAACCACACCCCTAGAATGTTGTCTGCATATCTGTGCTAATCTTGATGGGCATTTGGAAGTGACCTTTATTTGTATAGGTAAACTTTTACAGTTGATGAAGCTTTTTGTATTAGGAAGACTTAAGAAGAGCAAAATGCTGTTGAAATTACTTGTGTTTCACAAATCTAAAGCATTGCTCAGAAAACAAACTTATTTTGTGGGGTGGGAAGAGGGAATTGATGGCATTCAGTGGATTACTAACAAGTTGATCCCTATTAACTACAGATGGCTGTGAACTTGGAGGTATCCATAAGCAGTGTGCAAGAAGAGATGCGCTGGTCTGGCTCTCACGTGTTGATCTCTCTGCTATGTGAAGGATCAAACAGCAAGGACAGCTATTTCCATAGTCTGTATAAGTATCTTTATGCCATCTTGTGTTTCCAGACGTGTAAATGAATGCCTCGTTGTCAAGGTGATGGGCATTTATGATAGTGACTCAAATAAATATTCAGAGAAATTAAAACCCAAAAGTTTGCCAGTCCTTGCTAATATTTCTACTCTGTTTTTGCTGACATGGAGGATGCTTGAAAAACTGACCTCACTTCAGCATGAAACCTACATAGATAACTTACCTGGTGCAGAATGCATCTTTGGCATCCAGCACTGTGTGTCTGGGGGAAGGTATAAGAAATGCATACACTAAATACTCTGATTTCATGTATGCATACAAGTGGTTTGTTCTTTATCGCTTCAGCAGCAGCAAGGTGTCTACATATGTTTAAGCATCTGGTTTATGGGTCACCAACTACTTCCTGATTATTGTCATTGAATCTTAGGGGACAAATAGTCTTTGTGTTAATTAATGATTTCCACTTATATTCCTTCCTGGAGTCAAAGTGCCTTTATGTTAATTTATTGTTATAATAGGGGATTAGGAGCAGTGTTTGAGAATGGACCCAGCTGAAAAAAAACACTCCTCAAATAATTAACCAGGAACATTTTCACTGTCTTATTCTCTTCTTGGTTTGAATGCAGCAAGGAAATGAGAGCAGGTCTCATCTCACTGCTGTTTATATCAAGTTGCTTTGCTGGGGCTGTTGTGTTCCTTCTCAGATGTGTGTTTATACTTCCCAAGGCTCCCAGGCTGCCCTGCACTACCAGCAGTGAACTCATCCATATGATGCTGTCGCTATCAGACTCATAATAGTTTTCTTACCCAGATGGGCTCAATTTCCTCCCTTCGGAACAGAAGCCCACGGAAACTCCTCCCACTGTTGGTGGCATCATACACATAAAAGAAACAGTTAAAAACATATGAAGTTGTTACCCTCGTCGATAACTTGTGACCCTCTTGTTAGGAGAGCAATCTGGTCATCTATTCACAGGGTATTAACAGTTGGTGTTTTGATGTGTAGTTCGTGGTTGTTTGCTTAAGTTCTGACTGTTGCAGACTGCGGAAGATATAATGTGAAGTTATCTTAATGATAGAAATGTGAGGAGGAAGAAAACAGTGGAAAATTAATTGCAAAATTAATAAATAAACTGCCATGAAGGTTCAGTGGGTATTAGAAACAACATGATACAGTTTACTGGAACCTTGATTCATTTTTAATGGTTTAGATAAGCAAACTTCTTTCTTTGGCTTCTCTTTGCTCCTCCTTTTGTGTCAGGATCTGCTGAACTGTGCCAAGAAAGGTTTCCTATCCTGCAGAGATTACAATCTGAGTGCTCAGGACCCCTTATAAAAGGCACACAGAGTGTGGCACAGGGCCCTGTTATGGATCTGTGATGGAGGCAGAAATAGGATGTGTGTGAATATAAATATATGCAACATAATTTCAAAGCTGGACTCCATTACTGTCCTTTCTTTCCTTGGCTGATGTGATGCTGCCCTACAGCAGCACAATGATGCACACAATTTCACTGCTGTGCTCATCTCCTATTGCAGTTTATAAGCTCTGGTGTAATGCTGCAACCCTCACTGTGTTACCTTGCTGAGTTAACCTACCAGTCTCAGCCCAGAGAAGCTCTTAATATACAAGAGCTATGAACAAAGGTGTTCAGAGCTGTTTGGTCCCTTGAAAATTAATTTGCATGTGTTTTTGGAGGTCATCTCATACTGACATACAAATTGATATGTATGCACAGTAAGAGAGGATCCTGGCTTTCTACTTCTCCCATCACTGATCAGCAGTGCTGGTTATTTGCAGAGCCATGTGCTGCTTGGTCAGCGCTCTGTAGGTTGCATTGGACTGCATGAAGCTGTTGGGATGTGCAGCATTGGGTGTTGGAAGAGGAAGGAAGCATTTGGGGCAGCTTTTGTGTAACTTTGAACAGATCTGGCTCAGGGAAGATAAACAGCTTTGTTTGAACAGATAACACAGAAATAGCACACAAGTTGCAGGGATTGCCAGCTTGATGGGGAAAGCTGAGGCATAATGGGATAATGTGTAAATGAGTTTTCTTGAATTTGAAGTAACTGCAGTCTGGTATTTCAACTTGGAGCTTTCAGCACCCTGTTTTCCTGGAGCTGTGATTCTTACCTTTCTCTTTATACTAATTGAAAGCAGCTCAGGAAGTTAATACCGAATTCAAACTAGAAGTGATGTCTGCTTCTCCTAGGCTGAAGTGAGGGTACTCCCCAAATGTTTTGTGTTGGTTTAATTGATGTGGTTTGATATTACTCTTGAAGTTGGTTTGATTGTTGTGTGTACCCTGAGCTGTGGGGTCTTGGGGAGCTGGCTTAGAAGGGATGTTGGTGTTTGTGTTGCATGACAGTGAGTTCCACACCGGCAATGCATGGGGTCAGAATGGGTTGCCTGTGGTTTGGGGTAAAAGAACTCAGAGCTGTTCCCATCTGTAGCTTCCCTGGTGGTGGCTTGAGGTGGTTTTTTGGGGTGTGTGTTTTGTTTTTGTTCTGTTCTCAATGAGCTTCTATCAGTTTGGGCAGGGTACTGAGCTAAAGGATCCACATCAACACAACTGGCAGAGGCGTTCAAGCTTTCTTACCTCTGTCTGTGGTGATGCTGCTTGCTTTATTTCTGCCTTTTACCCCCAAATAAATGCAAGTCTTCATTTTTCTGGCAGATAACAAGTTGCTGCTCCTTATTCACAGGTTAATTTCTCTTGGTTTAACCTTTTAAAATAACAGATAATTGTCACTGTGCGAAAGAAGGATGGGAAATAATAAATAACCCAAAGAGCAGAACAATGTTTGGCTTTTTTCCCCCTCCCCATTAGTCACCAGAAAGCAAATATCAACAGCCTGTTACAAATTTGGAAGTGGTTCAGGCATGATTTCTCTCTCTCAAGACATGCACAGTGTGCCAAGAGCAAGGACTGAGTGTAGCACTTCATTGCAGAATGTTGCTGTGTGATGTTCCAATAGAGATTTGCAAATACGGCCAATAAAAGAACTTCCACAGCCTTGTGGTTTCATGGGAGGTGAAGGGGAAAAGAAATGGTAACGGATCACATTACTGTGTCCATTGGTTGAGGCAATGTTACAGCATAAATAACTTCATTTCGCCTTCTCTCTGCCCTTTGTTATGAACTGCAGTCTGCTGAGGAGGATGAAGAGATAAAGTCAGGGCTGTCCAAGCAGTTGCAAACTGATCACTTTCCTTGTAGTGACCACTGAACAGTGTGGGTTGTTCAGAATGAATGGTATCGTGTGCAATTTCTTTTTCTTGACTAATTGCAAGTGCACCTGTGGCACGGTATAGACAAATCCAATGGAGGTGAATGTCAGTCAGTTTGGGAATGGAATCATCCTCCTGTTGCAGTGATTTCATCTGTTATCAGTGCTGCAGTGCTGGTGTGGTTGTACTGAGCTGGCTGGGAGGGTTTTAGGGCAGGGGGTGGCAGAGCGGAGATAGCAACTGAACTGCTGGTGCTGCTGGCTCCCCCTTGTGTGTTCCTTTAACTATTTAATGTTTTGCTTTTCTCACCTCTTTATTACATCTCTGTAAGAACCATGTTCCAAGTGGAATATAATTTCTTGTTTGCATATGTAAGCAATCATTTGCGTGTTGTCTATAAATATGTGACAAGAAAACAGAATATAGACCTATGGGAGGGAAGTGTATGTGAGCTTAAAAATAATAGGAAGTATTTCCTGCTGTGGTTGAACTGGAGTTTAAATGGTTTAAATCAGTGGGTGTTTCACTAGCATGTGTGTCAGAGGTGGAGAGCATCTTCACACAGTCCCATTGAAAACAAAGGAGGGGATGCAGCTGCTCTGGCTTTGCTGAGTAGGTGCTGCATGGAGCTGTGCTGCTGCCCTATTGCCTGCATGGAGCTGTGCTGCTGCCCTATTGCCTGCATGGAGCTGTGCTGCTGCCCTATTGCCTGCATGGAGCTGTGCTGCTGCCCTATTGTCTGCAGAGCACCTTCTGTCTGCAGCCAGGCTGGGTGCCATGTTAGTGCAGCCAGTGGTTTGTATGGTCCGTGCATCCCGTTTTAAAAGGGAAAAGGCAGTGAAAACCAAGAAATAGGAGCAGTCTGAGGAGTTAATGAACAGCATTAAATTGTGTTTGTGTCAATAAAGATACAAAGCAAAATCAGCTCCACTGAACTACAGCCTGGTGGTACTTTGGAAGCGCCCTATTCCAGCTGTCAGCAACAGGAGGGACTCCTCCACTCACTGTGCCTTTGGAATGGCTTTAACAGCTCCGGAAGTATTCATGGATTCACATTACCTCACTGCCCTGATCCTATTGTCGGCTTAAAATTCACATTTAATTAACCTCTTCACCCAAGGCATAAATCAATACTAAAGCTCCAAATGCTCCCCATACTGATAGCAATTTTCATTTGGAGGGAGGCTGCTGGAAATTAGAAATTAAGGTGCCTGCAGGAAAGGACCAAACTAATTCTGTGTTGGGAAGCACAACTAAACAGGAAACTGCAATAATGAATGTCCTCAGCTGTGATTGGGAAACCCTCTGGTTAAGGTTCTAGGGAAGAAAGGGCAAAGCAGACTGTACTGTGTATGACAAACTTAGGCTCATTGAAACACATTGCTGAGGATTTTGGGAATCTTGGAGTTCCTGGCATTGCAAGCAGCAACAGCAAAGAGCAGAAGTAGTTAGAATGCTATGGATTTGCATGTCTGCATAATTTTATTACTGATATCCTGTATGGTCTTAATCCTTCCTTCTATTACTGCCTCCCAGTAATGCTATCATGCATTTTTAGTGTAGCAGCTCCTGAGAGTGCAGTTCTGTACTTTCACATTGCAGTGGGTATGGGAGATGCTGGGTGTGACTGAGCAGCACACAAAAGGAATAGATCGGGATTCTTTTTCCTAGGGTTGGGGAAAAACAGCACTCCTTGATTTCCACGCAGATGATTTCACGGCCAACACAGAGATGGTTGCAGTACATTGACAGATTGGATGTGTTTCCAATCAATGCGTCCAATGAATCAGTTTGGGTCTTGAATAGTAGAGGTGGAAGATGGATCAGAAGCACATGTGCCTACATGGGAGGCTGTCTGCATTCTGGCTCTTGAGGCTTTTCCTGCTTTGGTACAGCATAACTCAGGTTTCCATTTAGTGACTGGTGAAATGGAACATCTGCAGCACCTGAGGGTGTCTGAGTGCAAGGAACCTGATCTCCTGTCAGACAGTTACAGCAGCAAGGACAACCTGCAGTTGTATTTGGAGGAGATGTACAAGGATGTTACCCAAATGTGCTAACACTGAGTGCAAGTGGATGATGGTAGAATAAACGTTCAGTGTTAAATCTGGCTGCAGTGTTGGTTTTGATGTTCATTTATACCAGAAAGCTGTAAGCTGTTCTCACAGCAAAACCATTAAAATGGTAAACTGTAAAGCTTTCTAGCTTTTGAATCACAAAATGATGGATATTTCTGGGATAGCTTTGCAAAGACCTTGAGGACTCTGTGGTCAGCTTTGCTCATCTTGTTTACAGATGTTATTTCAGATGGGCCTTTATGTTTTGCAGTGAATGCAATTCTGCATACTTGAACCTTCAAGCACTTGAATTACACACCTCATTTCCCTGGAATCTACTGGTTGGTATATCTCCAGCAGAACCATTAAATAAAATCTTAGCTCAGCAAAGAGTTTTACCATGTGGTTAAAGCTCAGCTCGCTCTTAAGTCCCTTGGTACCCGAAGACCTTCAGGCAAAGTTATGCCTTCAATTACCTGCTTGTTACTTCCTTAGTTGTGATGGGATTGCTCAGGTGTAATGAAGGGCAAAACATGGCTTAGTTGTATTCATGTGGCTTTTACTGCTTTCTGGTGTTCTGGTACCAAACTTTGGTTGGAGCACAAATTCAGGTCTGTTGTGACTGCTTACTTCTAATACTCAGAGCAGACAGGATGATGTTGGGGCTTGTAATCCAAAGCTGATTATTCATAACTGAGTAAATGAGGAGTGGAGAAGGATAGGGTTAGGTAGGAGTAAACAAATTTGCATAATTCTTGTACTTTGCATGCAAAATACATTTTGGGGCTTTATCAGAGCTTTCCTTATGTACTTGCAGCTGCAGATCTGCACAGTGCATTCACATATGATAGCCATCACTTCAGGCTCTATTTCACCTTGTCACATCCCATTTATAAACTGAGATTTTTAATAGGATGACAGACAGTCACTGAAGAGGGAAGGCCTTAGTAAAATAAATAAAGACTGAGGAAGTCAGAGATCATTAAAGCTGACACCACCTCACGTGTTTGTTAATTATGGGTGTAGTTAGAAGAGCTTTGTTAAACCTCTGGCAGGTACATGTGATATAACTTCTGAAAGTTCTTGGCTCAGCTCTTAGAGCATGTAAACTAAGGGAACCCAGAAGTGAAATTTGGTCTTTGGGCATTTAAATGCAGGTCTTCACTCAGCCCATGGTCTGTTTAAATTTAGTTAATGCTGGAATTCCTTTGCAACCATCCTACAAGGAGCTTTGCTCTTGTGGAGGAGGATTTCATTCTGTGTTGGAGGGAGTGCTGCTTCCTCCCATCCACACCCTGGAGTCATCTCCATCCACAGCTTCCTGCAAGACCTACAGTGCCTTTCCTAATAGAAACCCAGCTGGTCCCCCTCATTTTTATATAGGCAGCTCATTCCTGCAAGGAGGGAGTTGCAGTGTATTAACTGTGGCTCGAGGCGTAGCGAGTCTGAACATAACATCATAAACGTGCTGATGCTTTGATTGCTTATAAAACTTGAAAACATAGAAAGTTACACCTAACATATGTAGATTGTTCTTTGATACCATTAAGCACAGCAACAGGAGAAAGTTCTTAAGCTGCTTCCTCAAGAGTGGGGAGATCTGTGCCAGTAAAGAAGTTGATATCCCTCTCAGAGGAATCTCAGTTGAGATACTGAGATAACACAGTTCACTTTGTACATTGTTTTCAAGTCTAAGGTGATTCAGGGGTGTACCAACTGTCCTATTTAGAGCTGAAGTTTGGGCCCAAATAGGTGCATGTGTCCGAAACAATACACGTGCTACTCTGTGCCATGGCTGCAGAAGGTGGGGAAATGAATCTGAGTGTAGCTGCATGGTGAAAAGGGCCCTCCTGGCTATTGTGTGCTGTTCTTGGTTATCAAGCTGAAGTGTGGGCCTATGGAAGTCCAAAAGCAGACATCCATTCAGTTTGAATTGAGGAGGTCTTTAAGTGAAGATGGCATGAAACTCAAAAGCTGGATCACCTCAGGGTAAAGCCTGCTGATAGAACGACATGAACCCTGGTGTGGCATTTAAAAGTCCAGAAAAGAGACAGAAAAGATGGAGCTGAAATCTAAAGCTGGTAAAAGCAAATTTATCTCATTAAAATGCTTCATTTGCTGCCTTGAGGAGATCTCCAAAAGCCTTGAATAGGATTAAGAAAAGGGCATTGAGATGAACAGAGTGCAGCCCTATCAGCAAGGGGTTTTACAGATGGCATCTCTACCTCGTGAAAAGCTTTTTATACCCTAAAATCACATTCAGATGGTTTAATATAAGTTAATAAGAAATGTGGACTTGAGTGAAAATGCAGGAAAGCAGCAGGGCAGGTCAAACTAGAAACAGAAAAGATCTCTTGAGGCTGGAAGGATTTTAGATGTATTATGATCTGCTTTAGAAGATGGTCCTTATTCTGATGTCGCTAGCTGGTGACATTTAGTCACTGAGAGTTTCCTTCTCTTTTGCTCTTTAATGTGGGCACCTGTCCAACTTGAAGGGAAAAGATTAAAAGCCTGAATTCTGACAGATGTAAAACAATAGAGAAAACCTCTATTCTTCCAACTGCTTAAAAAAAAACTGAGGCATTTTGGAACGAATAGAAGCATGGCTTCTTCTGTCAACCTAACCACTGATGGAAAGGAACACGTATCAGTTGAGCAGAGTGAAAAACAGTTTCCTTCTGTAATCATCAGTTTTCACCTTGTAAGAACCAGGTGTGCTTTGATGCTAAGGTGAGTAGCAGCCATATAAAAGTGGGTACAATCAGGCCATGCAGATGGAGAGTTCTGGCAAAAGAAGCCAAATTGGGTGACTTCTGTGCTTGTGAGATAAATGGATTGTTCAATGTATGGAGTTGGACACGAAAGAATGTGTAAATCAGGAAAAATAGGATCCCCAAAATAAGCTGGTAGATGGTATTTGATAGCCCTAGGTGTACCCAGCTGTCAGAAAGGTATTTGCAGCATTGCTGCTGCTTTGCTCCTCTCCCCCATTAAAGGAACAGTTATTTGCATTTTTCTCTCTTTTTAGTGTCATTTAGTCATGAGATTCTTAAGCACAGCTTCCAACCAAACATTATTTATGCCTCTTTTCTTAGTTGTACCCAGTAACTGCTCATTAAGTCTTTTGTAGCATGACTCTGAACTAATTAGGGTTAATTGAACCTGCTTGTACATTAGCTACTCCAGCACTTGTCCCTCATAATCAGGAGTTTTGAGTGCATTGAGGGTTTTGTGATTAGTTAGCTTAAATTCACACTCTCTGCTGTTTTTCTGGTTCATGTGGCCTTGGTGATTGCTCTGACAGGCAAAGAGTGTGGTGTCATAGAGTCATGGAATGGGTTGGGTTGGGTGGGACAGCATGGATGTCCAGGAGGGGTTTGTTATTAGACTGCACCAGAGAAAATGGGTTGATTAGGAAAACACTATCAGAAAGTGGGATAAAGGAGAGCAATCAGCCACATGTAACTCATTCTTTTATATGTGTGCCTATATGTTCGATGTCCTGCTCAATCAAATCCAAGCTGGTTTATGTAGAGATGGAAGGGTATCTACACAAGGCAGTCTTGTGTGGATTACTTTGAGTCTTTTCAGCTAAACACTGTTCTTCTTCAATGCAAGCAATGATAGCAAAATGTTTCTGTTGTTCGTGAATGTTTTGCATGAACTGAATCCTGAACTTCCCACCTTTAAGCTATATTAGCATCCACCAGGCACCACTAAAGAGATGTGAGAACCTCTGCCTGCACTGAGTATTGCCCTTCTTGCTGCTGGAGTGTAATACTGTTATTATTTATGAGTAGTGGACAACTCGTTATCAGATTATGCTCCAGAAACTCTGCTCATCTGTCAGTCAATTGACATTGCTGGATTGGTGGAGAAGGCTTTAAACTGTTGCTGTCATGAAATTTAATAAATGTTCCTTTGATTTTGTTAATTAGATCAGATGATAAACTGCCAGGGAACGACAGCTTCAATAAATCTATTTTGAAAAGATATTAGAAGTCACCAGTCTTGGGCAAACATCTGTTTGTCATGGAGTCAAAGGCAGGGCTTCTTAATTACGTGTCTGCTTTGGCTCTGCAGCTTCCCAGTGGTGCGCTTCTTGGCACAAGGAGTGAGCTACCGGAGTTTTGCTGACCATCCGGCTTAATAAACAAGATATGGGGGTTTAAGAGGAATCTCTGACAACACAGTCTGATCTTGATAGCAGTGTATACTTAACAGAAAGGAAAAGAGCAGCCTGCTGTAAAGCTCTACAGAATGATCAGCACTTCTGGGATTAGTGCCCTAATCTGTGTCAGGATGTGGTTGCTTCTTTGCCTTGCAGTCTGAAGGCTTTAACTGGTGTGTTTTTTCAGTCTAATGTAGTATTGCATTTGTTACACACACACGTGTGTATGTATATATATATAATGTATATATATATATATATGGCCCTTCTCTAACCAATCTGAACATGGACTGTATGATGTTTTGTGTCCTGAATTGCACAGGCTATGCAGAAATGTTTGCTAAGAATCTTCTCAAACTGCACATTTGAGAATAAAAATGACAGTGAACAAGCCTTATTTTGCTCTGTAACATGACATACCACCTTCCCCTTTTCTTCCTACCTTCTTTCTGAAATACCCTATTGTACTTTTGATACTGTTTTCTCATACAGAAGTTCACAAGGATTCTTGCTGCTTGAATGCAGCTGTAGTAGCTCTGCTAAAGGTAGATGGGGCTTCTAATAGCTATTTTATTTCCAGTAGTAGTTTGTACCATGTTTGTTTCATCTGGAAGATAAAGAATTGCCATACTGAATCAGATCCGATCAAAACTAAATGCTGTCCTGTATTCCAGCCTCAACTCTTTGTAACAGATATGATGTACATGTATGCCAGCATAAGAACAACCATGCTTTGAGCTCCCTTGTGCCTTTGATAGACTTCAAAGTTAGTATACCTAATACATATTGACGAAGCCATTGTACTCCATTAATGAACCTGTGTAGACTTCTGGCTGTACAGTAATGGCTGTTGAGTTCTGTGATTTACTTGTGAATTTGGGGAAAAAACTATTTAATTGCTCTTCAGAAACAGACTCAAGCACTGCAGCTTATGAGTGTTAATGCCTTACAATGCAACTTGTGCTTTGGGCTATGACTCAGTGGGGTTTAAGGTATAACCCCCAAGATTACTGGAAGCCAAACCTAACTTCTCAGTGTTAGAATACTGCAGAATTTGCTGTGTCAATGCAGTAACCAAAGCTTGCCATCTCCAATAGCTTGTTTCATTCATTAGATGATGCCCAAAGAAATCAAGTCTAGTTCTTCTCACGCTCACTCTGACTTATCCAAGAGGGCACCACTAAGTGGTACAAGGGTGAAAATAATAACTAGAATGGAGAGTCCTGCTAAGAGCTTTTCCTTCTTCCTATACCATCTAAATGTTGTGATTGGTCTCATGTACCAATTACCAACATTAAGCTCTTTGCTGAATTCTTAGTAGTTGGTGGGGTTGGAGAAGGAAATAAATAAACACTGAATTCCATGAATGATTTTCTTTCTTTATTTTGCTTTGTTAGCCCAGTGATTAGAGTGATTTGATTTGGACTCAATTGTTATGAACTTGTTTCTTTTAATTAGCATCTGTCCTTTGTTCCCTCCAGTTTAGACTCATTCTCAACATACTGGTTTGTATGTATGTTCCGATCTGTGTTGAGACTGTCTGGGAGGAAACCTCAGGTTTTACCTGCCAAAATGCCCCTTGGAAAGCTGTGTACAGCCTAAGTCTGGACTTTTCTTATGCCACAGCACTAGAGTAATAGGCAGCTGGCTTCATTAATGTCTAAGTCCTTGTAAAGTGAGATTTGTCTTTATGAAAGGATACGGCCTGCTCTGAGTTTGCTGTAATGGCTGCCAGATTGCTTCCCTGTTGAAAAGATGATTGTGCCTGCATATAAATAACTACTACAAACACTGCCAAGATGAGAAATCCCTCTCTGTGGATCAGCTCCACGAGGTTGGAAATCTACATTTATAATTGCTTATTTTCAATGAAAATAACCCACGAGCCAAAATTCACACATGAAACTTTGGGGTTAAAATTGTCTTCAGCCAGAGTTGAATTGGATTTTGGCTTAAAAATGGAGAGAAATTCTGATGTGGAGAACAGAGGTATAAATCAAGTATTTGTACTAGCAGCATACTGTTTCTTAGACTAAAGTATATTAGAAATGGATTGCAATTCTGTAAGCCAATCTGGGGTTGAAGTCCACTGTAGAAAGACATGGAAACCTTTCAGAAGTCACAATGGGAATGGGCTGACCAATCTCTTATATGGCATGTGTTTATTTTCTGTTTTTAGCTGTGCAGTGCAACTGCTTGTATGTACCTCGTTAAATATCAAAATAAAGAGAAATGTGGCCATTGTTACTTTAACTGGTAATAGCTTAATTGAGGGAGTTGGGCAAGGCTCTCCACATTGGATGGTCATGTCTCCAGTTCTTCCTGTTCTTCCTATTGCTTTGCTGGAGCTCACCTTGATGTGCAAATCCATTTGGAAGAGACGGTGACAAGAACAATATATTACTGACAAAGCGTGAGAGAATGTTAGGAAACATCATCCCAGCTGTTAGAGTCAATGAGCAAAACTGTGAGTCTTGTCAAGTCCTTTTGCCATCTCACAGCACAAAACTGTCACCTCATTAATCAGAGGAGCTCACTGCCATGGTGCTCCAGATGAATAGCATTTATTGCTGATCTTGTGATAAAACTACAACGTGATAATCTCCTCCCTATGCGTTCATGAAACTTTTGCAGTGAAATTCCTGTTTACTATGGATCAATCAGGCTGGTGAGAATGTAATGTATGTATATTAGAAAACAGAATTGAAAGACAGCTAAGAAGCTCGTCAAGTAGGGGACTCGGTGTTTGTAGAGTAATCTTTCATATCCATGCAGTTCTGATGTGGTTGTGAAGCACCTTTGTGCTGTGAGAAGAGCTGCAAGGTGAGTGTGGAGAGGAGCAAATAGTAAGGAAGTAACTGTTTGTCCTGAATAAATAAAGCAAGATAAAGCTGCAGCATGGTCAGTTTTCAGACTAAAGAGGCAGCTTTCAGGTGGCTGTGAAGTCAGTCTGAGGTTGACAGAGGTGAACTGCCCATACCAGGTGAAATGCAGCACCAGTTCCAGAAAGCAACTCAGAAAGCTGATGGGGAGGAACTGAGGAACGCTGCATGACAGCACTTCAGTTGTTGGTGTGTTTTACAGAGACAGATGAAGATCATATAATATTTGTAATAGCACCCTTTGGAATAGGCTGGTAAGACTGGTCAGGCGATCAGTCTGCCTATGGAGCTATTAATTTGTGTTCTTCCTTGGAGAATTCTAGGCTCTGGCTTTGCATTCCTCCACAGCTTTTGATCATGTCCTGTGAAAGTAATTTGCTTCCCAGTACAACAGATGCCTTCAGCACGATCCCATTAAAGAGGAAAGAATGACTTGAAACTACATGCGTTTAAACATGTCACTTCTCATAAATGCCATTAACTGGTGCGTTATTGGCTTCACTGAGGCTATAAGTTATTAATAATTTATCACGCAGTTACAGAAGCAAATATAAAGCCGTGCTTTGATTAAAGCCACAGAATCACAGTGTTTGGCTCAGGAGGTTAAAACACAAGTTAAATGCTTGATGCTAACTGAACTAAAATGGTAGCGTGCTGGAGAAGGGTTTGGAATTGGATGATAAACCTCATCGCTTCTAAAATATCCCATATCAAAGCTTTCTTGGAGGTTTGTAGTCAGCAAGGTGTCTCAGGGCAAGAAGCTGAGGTTTAGGACTGCTCAGGCCAATAAGAACCAACCCAACAAACAACAAAAAAAGCCCAGGCAGCCACTGGAACCCTCTTATGTTGTAACAGTGAATGAAGTATGGCTGAAAGCTCTTTTCCTGACCAGCAAAACAAAAAAGATTTCTATAGGCTTATGTGGTATGGAGTGGAAATCAGGATATGCTTGAGCACGGTGCTACAGTAATGCAAGGGGGAACTCACCCTCTGGCATAATGATCTTAAATCCAGCTACTTTGTGCTTGCTTTCAAGGTTTCTTATGTTATAATTTCCATAACTGCACATATAGATTTTCATTCCCTTGTGTTTGTGAAGAGAATGCATGGCTGTAAGATAGTAGAGGATGTTTTATTTCACCTGGGATTGCAAAGTCTTTTGTTTTGTTTTCATCTTTCTTCACTGCAGAAGGAACAGGATCATGCATGGCTGGAGCTGCCAGCCCTATACAGAAAAGAGCCTGCAGCTGATAGGGGGCACTGGGGGAGGAATGGGTAACCATATGAGTGGGCTCAAGGGGAGAGTCTGCAGGCTCTAAGATAGCCCACAGCTGCAGGAGGGCTGGAGTTATTTGGTGGGTTTCTTTCAGGATAGAAATCTGATACAGGCAGGAAATGCTACTTGGTATCAGATGCACTGGTTTGTAGTCAAGATGCATAATGGCAGCTCTTCATTTGTATTGTTCTGTTAATGAACAGTCTCTGATAGAGATAGTGTTTCTGCTTCTGGGCCTTCTCTAATATTAAAGGGCAGATTTCTAGCTATAATTACATACACATTAGGCTCTTCTCCTTTCAGCAGATAACATTAAGCTGTTCTGATAAAGAGACAAAATACAAACAGACAAAAAATATCATTGGGATCACATTTTAATTGTGTCTTTGGTTTTGTCAATGTTTATAGATGCCTGAGACAACAGAGTAGGATATGAATGCATAAGTACCTTGACTTGCTTATAGCAACTGTTCTATACCAGGAACACGATTCCTGTTGCCGGAGGAGGTGCTCTGGTCATCTGATGAGCTACAATACAAAGCATAGGGATCTATACAGTTGGTCTATAGAGGTAAAGTGAAGGGAGCTGTGCTGTCCATGTGTGCTGATGCACCTGAAGCCTTTCTCCTGCTGCTTGAAAGTAATATTTGTTGATGCTTTGAACTTCCTTGTGTAGGAATGTCAGCAGTTAGAAGAAAATGAAATCGATGTTGATGTTTTTTTTATCTTTGCCAGCACTGAGTTGCAGGGCTCAGAATCAAATACGTACACTATTAAAGATGGAGCAATATACTGGCATGGGAGTCAAAAAGAAGCCACTATTCCACGTTCCACCTTTCTCTACTGTAAGAGGATTTTAGTTTCCCACCTAAAAGTGGCAGCTCAGTAATAAACCTTAATCTATAAATCACATGCAGTCTTTTATTTATTTATTTATTTAAATAAATGAGTAAGTATGTAGAATATTCACCATTCAGGTTTGGTAGTCAGAAGAATTAATCAAACTGTCAGGTTTTAGGGAAGATGCTGCAGTGAATACGCAGTGGTTTGTCATGGTTACTTAGCAACTCTAGCTGAAGAGGTTAAGGTGGAAAGCACTGTCATTTTCCTATGTTGGAGATCCACCTCACCCCAAATTTAGATGCTTGGTTTATTTCCCCTCCCCCAAAACAGATAAAATGAACTCTCAGTTTCTGTAGACCAATAGGAGAGAAATGAAGAATGCTGGGTATTGAAGTGTTGCTTATAAGTCAAACAACAATCTGCATGAATGTAAAAAAAAAGTAATAATAATCTCAGTCTTTGAATGGGAAGGTATTTAATTTTACTGTAATATTTTTGCTTTAAAAATAGAGATAAGGCAAGGGTGGTTTTGACTGAGTCACTGAAACAATGTTCTACTATAACAGCAGTGGAAGTGGGAAATGCTCTGCACTTCTGCTGTTGGTGGTAGTATTTATTGTCCTGATAAGGAAATTGAGTTTGCTTACTGTGAGGAAATAGATGACCTCTTCTAAGTGCGTTCTGTTGGAGGATTTGCCTCTGGCAGCAGGTTAAAAATAATAGCAGTTCTGAAAGTTTTATGAAAGCTTCAGGGTAAGCGTTACTTTAACATCAGCAGCTAAAACACAAACAAGCCTTAAATCGGCCGAGTTATGAAATGATAATGAGAAAAGGATCCAGTATTTCCATTGTGTTTCTGAAGGATGTGTATGCAAGCGTAAGAGTATGTTTGTGCAGATGTAATATATACAATGGGAGCCTTTGTGGAAGGAGCAGCAAGGAAGCTAGGAGTCAAATGCAGGCTTTGGGTGCTGTTCAGTGCTATTAATCTTTAGGTCTTTTAGTTTTGTGTTATCCAAAACATTTGTTGTTTTAGGTCACAGGAGCTGATGAATGCTGGAACCTCCATATGGGTTGGGGCTGCATAGTTGCTGTCATGAGCTAAACCAGTGTTTGTCACACTAACCAGCACCAATTGGAAGGCCAAAATTGAACCATCTAGAAGTGCTATGTCTTCTGACAGCACAGTTGGCAGTCAAGGGGTGTCTGAACATGCTGCAGAATGAGCACCTTTATACAGATGAAGGAGAAACACCTAATGTTGTCACTTATTGTTTTCCATCTCTGGAAATGGTTTTCTAATAGATTTGCATATCTCCAGGCGGTGAAACTTTCAGATAAATGCTCTGTATCATAAGGTCTTCTAAAATTACAAGGGAAACTCATCACTTCTATAGCAACCCTGAAAGGCAGAATGGATGTGTGTGGGGAATGAGGTGCCCAACATCAGCCCATGGGACCACAGAGATGTTTAGAGACAGAGTTGAGTAAATTGTTATGGGTGAATCAGTGCAGGAGAAATGGAGTCTTTTAAGGGCATCTTGTTTCTGGAGACCAAAATGATACGCTATGAGCAAACAGTTTAATTGTTATGTTCCATAGATATCTGATAATTTGCAGTTATGTCTGTTCTCTCATTGTCTAGAAAACGGCATAAGAATAAAGAAAATGTTTAGTTTAATCACTCTGAAATATTTTAGGAGTCAAAGTATGAGTCCTATGAGTCTGATTTGATTGCCTGGCATATTTGGTCCCCTCAAGAACTGCTCCTAGTGGGAAAAGTGTAATCATGCACCAACAGCCTTTCTGAGGTGCAGGGATAAACACGTGTGCTGCATTCAGAAACCCTGAAGTATGTAAAAGAAATGGCTATAAACCTGGAGATATGTGGCATTTAAGGGAAATGTGAGGTCTGGGAACATTGTGTTTGTTGGCTCTTATTTTTGGCTAGCTAAGGTGCAGACAATGTGCTCGAGCTCAGCTTTAGACATAAGTAGCAAGCTGGTCCCTAAATACAGGTCTGGTTTATTTATTGTTTGTAGGATTTTTATATCCTGGTGTTACATCTTGTGATTCCATTGATTTTAATGGGTTGTGTAATTGAATTGTATGTTGATTCATTGGCTTTCTAGAACTCTACATCTGTTTCTGAAATCACCCAGCTTTGGGGTGGGTGTATGTGAGAGATGAGGAATAGCTATGAAATCTAGGTCTGCTCTTGCCAAGTTTACGCAGTGATTGCTCTTCTGCTCCTTGCTGGTTCATGCATTGCATTTGGTTCTTTTTATTTACTAATAGTTATTATTTATGACTTGCTCCGTAACTGCATCAATTGGGATGGAAAGAAACTAGAATTGACATGTCATGCAGTAAGGAGCTGTGGTCATCAGGTTCCTTGTGCTGAGGGAAAATAATCTGTGCAAAGTACTGTGTGAGCATTGGCAAGAACTCACCATGTTTGGGTGAGGAATCCTCAACAGCTGGAGGGGGGAAAACTTGGCATTGTAGGATCATTGCAATCCATAGTTCTGTTGTCTCCTACCCAAAGCAGATGCTCCCCAGTGAGCCCACCAGGTCCTCCCCATTGCTGCACTGCACAGGAGGCGAATGAGGAGCAGATGGACAGTGGGAAGAGGTCTCAGTGCAGCTCTGCAGACTTTCATGGTGCTACCAGAATTGATGGGCAGTGCAATTTACATTTTATTTTTCACCCATCTCAAAATATAAAGTGCGAATCAATGTAGTTTTGAGTCTCTGCCTGCCTAAATGCACAGTGAATGAGTTGTTTTTGTAATGTCATAGCACTTGTGAAATGCTTTTTCTTTGTACATCATCCAATTAAACTGCATATTGCCAATGGCAAGAAGGAAGTTTGTCTTAAAACTGCAAACAGAGATTGACGCTGTTAAGCATACTACTACTTTGCAATTGTAAAGAACTAGAACTGGTAAACTGTGCAGGCATGCAGAGCAGCATGTGGATAATGTGCAGGATGGATGGAGGTGCTTGAGGACAGGGCAGTGAGATAGGTGCAGCAACTTGCTTTTAAATGGAAAAGATAATGTTATGAAAATAATAGAAGAATTGGACTAAATCATGATGCATTACTTTAAAGGTGGTTGAAGACTTGAGCACAGTGGGAAACATTCTAAGGTTGAATGATTAGAGATAAAATATTGTCTGTGTCTTTTGATTCATTATTTATTACTCTGTGGCTGAGCCACAAATAAATTCCTTGCCACCTTGCCCTTCCCCCCATAGCTCAGGATTTACTCCTGCATGTCATGGCTTGTGGTTATGGGTGATCTGTGAAAGCTCTGTATGTGAAAATGAGAAACTGTTCTCATGGAGGAAAAAAATCCATGCTAACTGATGAAAGCTGAAACTGGAGCATCATACAAGTCTTCCCCTGTGAATGGAAATCCAGCACATGAGTAAGGGGGAAAGCTATTTGTAGTAGAGCAAGTAATCTTGCAGATTGTACCGTATTCAGCTAGCACAGGGAAACCAAGGAAGTTGTTGCCATTTCAACACTTGGTGCACGATCTTCAAGCTGGTTGCTTTAACCCCATGCTTGGGTAGACTTGGTTTAACATCCTGAATGTCTTTGGTCCCATTAGAATCACAGAGCATCCCCAGCTGGAAGGGAGCAGAAGTCTGATATGCTTTATGAAGAGTAACAGCACAAGCAAGAGATCAGTTCTGGTATATGCTCTCCCAGGTCTGATTTATCATAGAATTACTTAGGTTGGAAAAGACCTCAAAGATCATCAAGTCCAACCACAGTGGTACCATAGTACCCTAACTCTACCAACCCTCTGCTAAATCATATCTCTGAGCACCACATCCAAACAGCTCTTAAACACATCCAGGAATGGTGACTCAACCACCTCCCTCTTCCAGTGTTTATGGGCTGTGTGTCTGTTGAGAAGCCATCTCTCTTAGAGGAGGCAGCTTCAGATTAACGAGCTATCCATTAGTAATTAAAGTGATTTCTGTAGCACTGCTTGATGTCATGGGCCCAGATTCCTGCACCCCTTGCTAAGTTGGAATGGTGCAGATATATATGGAAAGCTGTTATATATAGCAAAGCTGTTGTGCCCTGGGCATAAGGTAGTTGTGTTAATGTAGTTAGCAGCTGGCAGCCTGTAATTCTCCCAGATACACTGTAGCCTGCATGGTAGATAATTGGTGTGTTGCACAAAAGGAAGACTGACTTCAATGAGATTTAAAATATGCTTTTAGCATTAGGCATATGTTTTAAATGCATCCTCCAGTTGAGGTCTTCCCTGTTTATCTAGGACAGGGACTGTCACAATTGCATGTTCATGTAGCGCTTAGTACCGTGGTTTGCCTGTACAGTAATATAAATAATGCATTAGAATCTCACTGGGTGATCTCATGAAAGCAGACTGTGCCATCCTTATAGATAGCCTTGTCTAAACACTGAGCATTGCCTGGAAGAAATTTCAGGGACTCTCAAAAGTTTTGAACGGAATTGCAATGCAAAATGTCAGCTGTTGTCAGCAACCATTAGGAGAGAATTTCCTCTGTTGGAGTAATTAAATGGCGTCAGGACTTCATGTTTGAAACCTAAAGAAGAAACTGTGTCCCTTTGTGGGGCCTTCTTTTCTTCTTTATTGATTGCTATATATTTTTAAAAGCATTGCTTGCTTGCACTCAATTTACAGAAGATTATCGTGGTATGTTTATATCCTCTGAAGACTTCCTGACAAGAGAAGAGAGAAAATCATTGTTTGAGTATTTCCTGACTGTTAAATGGTTCGGAGGTGTTATTATTGATGTGATTTTTATTGGAGCTATTTTCCCCAAACAAGTTCTCAGCAGCAGTCCACTAGAGTGCAGTTAATTCATTAGAACAAGAAGAACTTGAGTTAAATGCATTATAGATGAACTGTTTGCGTGTAATAAGGTCAGCTCATACAGGGCGAATGCTCTCCTGGTTATCAGTGTTTGTTACTGGATCTTAGAAATGCATGCTGTTGTTTTGAGCTCAGGTAAAAACAATTTCTGCACAGCTGTTGGCTGACTGTGCTTAAAATCCCTTTACAAGACCTGGCGGAACCTGCAGGTGATGCTGTTCATTTAATACTCAGCCTAACGCTTGATTCCACATTTCTATTTATCTGACATAGAGATTTATGTTAAAGATTGATACTACTAGCTTGCTCCAAAAGTAATGCTTCCTATTTATTTCCATGGGAAATATAATAGAGACATAGTGCACGTTAACACTGTTTACAAGGGAAAAATGGTTTGAAGTTGAAGGAAGATTTAAGTTGGATGTCAGGGGGAGGTTCATTACTATGAGGGTGGTGAGGTGCTGGAACTGCTGCACAGAGAGGTCTTGGATGCTCCATCCATCCCTGGAGGTGTTCAAGGCCAGGTTGAATGGGGCCCAGGGCAGCCTGGGCTGGTATTAAACATGGAGGTTGGCAGCTCTGCCTGTGGCAGGGGGTTGGATCTTCATGATCCTTCAGTTCCCTTTCAAGCCAAGCCATTCTATGATTCTATGACTATTTGAATAGTGTTTTGCAGTTGAGAATTTTCTCAATTTTTTTCAATGTTGTCATGATCACTGTCCAATTGGTGTAGATAAAGCTTATGAGACACCCTTCATTTCATACTGTGTCAGCTGTGTATGGCTGTCGGGGCATGACAGTGGTGGCATTGCTGAAGTACAATGCCCACATGGTGGGGAAGGTGCAGCCTCTGCTGTCATCCCACCCATGTCTGCTTCTGACATCGTGGGCCAATGCAAGAAAATAGGAGGCATGACTTTTGGAGCAGCCTCATACATGGCAGTGTTGATGTAGGTGAGCTTCTATCTTTATGTCAAGCATTGCTTCAAGCTTCCACAGCCTTCAAAGCAAACAAAATAACGATAATAAAGCCAAAAGTGAGGAATAGAAGGAGGATAATCCCTACACGGGCTGTGATATCATCCTAATGACGTTTTTTAGAGGCATCAGCTCATCAGCTAATCCTCATCATCCTAATGGTGTTTTTTAGAGGCATCAGCTGCTGCCTCATGCTCTCAGTATTTGCTTCTCCAAGCTTCCTGATAAAATGTGCAGGGTGTTGAATGCTTTGTACAATAATAGTCCTAATTGTTTTCTACGTGCTTCAAAGAAATACCTTTGACCCAATATAGCTGTAACCTCAACTTCTGTGAATTGGCAGAGCTCCCTTTGCTTCGGAAGCAGTGCTGATTGAGATGGCCTGAACTATTAGAATGCATTGTGCAGGATGCAATTAGGAGAAGAATGGGGTCAGCACTGCTAGGAATGATGTTTTGTGTTGGACTGGAGGGGGGGGACAATAGATTTAATTAACTGTTCTGTGAAGGGTTACAGCAGTGTTATAGGTCAGTATTCTGGTTTTCAAATCTCATCTCCCTTGGAATCAAAGCCAGGACAGAAATAAATGAAATCTGAACAGATAAACTGTAAATAGCAGAAATGATTGTGCTTTTCTGTGCGCTGCCTGTTTGTCAGTCATTAAGTCCATCGTTGTAGCATTGAATAACATGGATTGCTTTTACGTTACAGGAGTATCTGGATTTGGTTCCTTGCCAATCGTTAGATCCACTCCCACTTTGAGTCTCTCACATCCCTTATTTCCTTATCTGTATGAATTCCATGCAGTTCTGGGCAGTTCTTAGAGCATCAGTTTCTATGGGGAATACATATAAAGGATGGTCAGGTGGGTTTTGTCCATGTTTTATTGTTGCAGTTGCTGTAATCCGCTTATACCCTCGATGTATAAGAAGTGTTTCTTTAGTGGCATGGGAATGGCCATATGGTGCTATCAGGCTTGGTAGAACTTCAGTTTAATAACCTCTCCAATAGTGGTTAGCACTTATAATTACGTTGCAAAATGATTTTGTGCACTTTCTAATGAAGACCAGTTTGCAGGAAAAGTCCTAATCTATTAGAGGTCGATTTATGCCTTGAAGCAAGGTTGGTTTTCCTTCATTGCCTTAAATCTCTATGCAGACATTGAGAAAAATCTATCTGTATATATATAAATAACTTGATTTTTTTTTCTCTTTTTATCCAGTTAATTTTTCTTATTAGTGCTTATTAATACAACTCATGGCACAACAGAATGAATCCTAGACTTTGTTTTCATTGTTTCCAGTCCCCCATCTCCTTGAACTATGAGAGCTTTGAATGGAAGCATCTCATCTGCCATAACTTGTGCTCTTTAATCCAATCTCTTTTACATACAATTAACATCTGTAGGTATACATGCAGACACATCATGTATATGTAAGAATAAATAGAAAAATGCCAGTGGTTACAATTATTCTTATTGCTGATTTGAATGCAGTTGTGAATTTGCTGATAGGAAGAAGAGACATCTAGGATAGTTTAGTACAACAGCTGCAAGTTTGCAAGCATCTCTGAATTTGGGAGAATCACTGAGCACTGTTGTAGCTGATACAGACAATAGGTGATCTCTGCTGTTTCTTATTGCCTAAACCAAAACGTGCTGAGAAAAACAGAGTGGTTTTCTATTGCTGTGTTTTTCTGCAAGATGGTTTTTTGGGATTCCTCAGCAGCGCTTTCTGCCCCTTAGAGATGTCCACTCATGTATAATGTGCTGTAGCAGAGCAAGTTGCTAAACTAACCCTGATAATCCAGGCCCCTTAGAGACCCTCACTGTGCTGGTGAGACATGGATTAATTCCCTATCAGATTCTGTTCCACAAATGCTGTCAAGGTAAAAAATCATGTCCAGTTCCTACAGCTGTGTGTGTACAAAAGCTGAGCAGTGGAAAATGCTATGAAAGAGCCTGGATGGAGAACATTCTGGATGCTTATAAACCCAGCGCAGTTCTGATTCTGTATTATCTAGAGCTGTCTGGCTAATATCTGATGTTAAAGCCTGTTGATTCCTAATTACTTAGCATTAAGCTCATGATTTTTGATATTTCAGGCTCATTAATTAAGGTGTTTGCATGAGTGTGGCAGATCCATCCATAGGTGTGCAAATAGGAGTTCTTCAACATGGAAGAAAGTGAAGCATTCAGATTTAGTACCAGTCATCCATGCATGGGGAAAACACACTTTCAGTTATGAGATTTGAAATGAAAGCAGTTTTTCAAGTAGTTTCCACCTGTGCCTTACAACCATGGATCCAAACAGAGTGAATGCAATACCAATAATAAGTGGTACTTTTCCAGGACTGATGTGCCAGAATGAGGAGGGGCTGTTTAGCTCCCATTCATACTTGGGTATTTCTAACACTGTCTGTTTTATAGCTATGAATAATGTAAAATCCTGACACAAAACAGGCCTGCAAGATGGACGAAATACTCTGTGATCACAGTGCCTACAGAAGTGATGCACTAGTAGTCATAAGTGCAGAAAGCTGAGCTGAAATTCATCATTTGAAAGTCCCTATGGAAAAGGAAGGCAAAATTTGCTCAAGCTCTGAATACTCTGACTTGGATTGGGCATCTGTCTGTGGGACAGGCAAGGAAATATCCACCTCTGAAGAGTTAATGTTGCATATCCTTGAGGGAGTGCAGCCAGGGCTGGTGGGGACTGTTGCTGCAATAAAAACTGCCCCTATACAGCCTGCAGGGTTCTTCAAAGCAAAGCAGGGAGGAAAAAGGAGCAAAAACCACAGTGACAAAATAGCAGCTGGTTTGCAAAGGCAGATAAAGTTGTTCATCTGAAAGGGAGCTGCTATTTGCTGTCCAGCTTTTCCAACTTCTAGTTCATCACTCACATTCAGTGCTTCTCACGTAATGGCATTGTATTCTCTGAAGGTTTTGACATTTTTTTCTGCTCTTGCTCTCCAAAGTTCAAGCTGCTCTCCTGGAACTTGAACTTAACCTTTAAGAAACAAGCTGAATTCTCTGCTTGTGACCTCAAAGGATGGGGGCAGAGAGGCTAAGAAATATCACTGTGTCTCACTAAAGACACCTTTGGAAATAACTAATGAGACATTTTGTGTGAAAGGGGAGAAAAGGGTGCGTGATGTGACAGGATCCAGGAGGGAAAATCTTGCTGTAGAGACTTAAAGCCCCATCTAGGACAAGCAGTGACAGGCACAGGAGCTGGAAAAGTGATGTCTCTTGTCATGTGAGGCTCTTCCTGAGCAAATGCCAGCAGAGAAGTGAGGGTATGAGCAGTGCAGGTGTGGAAAAGAATGGGAGCCAGTTCACGTGGCAAGGTGATTTTTGCTAATAAATGTCTGCATCACTCTTGGAGGCTGTGATGGAAAGCGTAAGTCTGCTCTGATGCAGGAAAGCAAAGCAGCAACTCCTGCAGTAATTGATGGTTTGCTGCACATCCTATATCTCATCAATCTTAGACATAATTAATTTGATAGTAACCTCAATACAAACCTTATCCATGGATGGGAGCAGCCGATGTTTTGGATCTATAAGTTGCTTAGGAATCAACCAGGAGTTACAGTCCTGATCTTACAGACTGTGAACTGAGGCACAAACAACAGTTACAGTGACTTTTGTGTAGTGTCAGAGAGAACCTCTGGTAGAGCAGAATGTTCTGTTAAGTTCAGGTGGTTGATCTCTACCTGCTAAGGTCATGCAGGTCAGTCTGCTGTGACAGCTGTGATCTGCATTAGCTGCAGGCCCTACGAGTTCTTTCGTTCAGTGCAAAGCTGCAGTTCTCACCCAAACCCTCTTCCTCTGCACCTGTCACATTGCTGTTCTGCTTAGCTCAGAATGGAGCTGATGAAATCAGTTGTGTTGAGTCAATTACCCTGGCATAAATCTATTGCTGCTGCTCCCGTGTTGCATCAGCCCTCCAGGGGCTGCAGATTGGGTAGAATTGTAGGATAATTCATGTTGGTGGTGACCACAGGGCTCAGATGTGGTTTAAGCATAAATCCACTGCATCAGTTGTGTGCCAGTGACTGCACAGTGCTGTTGTTTTTGTGATACCTGCTCTCTGCTTCAGTTTCAGCACAAGAGTTACCTGCTTCTCTCATAAACACTCTGCACCTCTTTGTGGATCCATAATTGAGTTAGAAAGGTTACCATAGCAACCGCTGCGATTAATTAAAGTACTTAGGCATGGTAAGCTTGTAGATGCAGAAAACATTTTCATGTATAAATAGTACAATCTGTTTATGCTCGAAGGATTTGCCCCTTTCCTCTGTTTTTCTTCCAATATCAGCTCAGAAATTGGGCTTTTTTTTCTTGTTCTTTGGGGCAATTAGCATCCACTGAAGACCTAATGAATGCTAAGTGAGAAACCCAGCATTGCGTTCTTCTTGTGAGTGTTTTCAGGGCTGTGAGGACAACAAACTGGTCCATTGTCCATGCATCTCTATCTGTCATCCTGTAGGTAATGTAATATGGGTATTCTGCTGCTGCTTATCAGTTCTGCAGTCCCACTCCCCCAGTCAGACTCCTGTCAGTCTGCTTCCAGCTCTGGCACAAGCTGTATGTGTGATCTCAATCCTGACTGGTTTTGCTTCTCATTGGTTTGGAAGCAGCTTCTCCAGAACGCCACCTAGGTTTATCCAATTCCTTACTGCCCATCAGCTTATGCTGTTGTAGATAGCTGGATGGTTTTAGGTAGAAATCATTACCTAATGAGAAGAGTCTGCCTTGCAATTGAAGTTGGAAGGGTTGCACGCATTAGAGAACTAATTCCTTGCTGCTGTGGTTTTTATGTAAAGGGGCATCTGAAATCAGAAGGCAGCAGCACTGAAAGTGGATGAATATAAGCATGGGAGCTTGTCTGAGCAGATAGTTTGCTTTTGGTGTTTGTTACATACTCCATTTCACAAGGGAGGAAAATTGCATGCAGCAAGACAAGGCGTTTCCACTGAGAGCTGAAAGTCAAACTTTTGAGCTTTAACAGAATCCTTTTCAAACCCTAAAATTGGACTTCATTTCTCTTTTAATGGCATTGGCTTTCCTGTTTTTTTGCTCTGAAAGACCATTGCTGGCTCTGCTGAAGACAGGCTTTTCCTTTGTGTGCTATTTGTGGCCTGACATGTGCCTTCTGTTGCAGTGGCAGCTGAGAGGTTTTTGAGTATTTGCTTAGACTCTTTCTTAGAAACACTTGGAACCAGTCAATGTGAGAGACAAGAGGGACACTGAGCAAGATACAGCCAGGAATTGGTCTGTGTTTCAGTAACTGAGGTGAATCTGTAATATCAGACCGAGATGGTACAACATAACTGAGAACCCAACGAACTTATCATGCAGTGTTTTAATCCAGTGTATCTGGTCACTAGAATTGCCTTTGTCAGTGGTTTGTCAAATAAAAGGGGTGAAGGCAAAATCCCACTGAAAGAATGAGCTTTTGTGCACTCAGCTATGAAATTACATTCAAAACTGATTGGCTTCCATTTTAAGTCTGTTCCTGAAAGCTTGTTCATCAGAGTCATTATCAGAGCACTGTGCATAAATAAACTCCTCGGTAAAATGCTTTTAGAATATAACGTAATGAATTGTTCAGTGCAACATAAACAGATGCTCATTTGCAGACTGAAAGCTTCCCCTGCAAGAGTAGGATGTTTGGAATCCCGGGTGGAACAGCAGTCACTGTTGGGCCAAACCCTACAATTGGCACCTAAAATTTAGCAGTCCCAAAACCAGACCCTACAGCAACAGTTTGGTTATGGCTGTTAACAACTGCATGCAGTTACGACCTGCAATAATCCATCAGCATTTACGAAGGTGGAGGCATGCATGAACGTGCAGCATCTGCTTCTTTACTTTGTTTTTCAGCTTAGGGATCTCATTGCATTGCAGAGAGTTGTGTGCAGAGCCTGTAAGATCCAATGATAGAATGACAGATCTCTGTTAAACACTGAGGCATTTTGTGGCTTTATGATGTTGTAAAGCGTTCTCCAGGCGTGACAAGCACAGGCTGACAGGGACAGTTTTATGTGCATTGCATCGAATGATAAGTGCCATATTGGACAAGGGTAACAGAAGGAAAAATAATCTCTTAAGAAGACAGAAGAGCCCCAGAAGCAAGTGGGAAATAACTGAGATATTACTCAGTGGGAGAGGAGGTAATTCCCATTGGCCAAATGCCTACTGGAGGAAGGGTTTGTAAGCATTCCATGTTCTTTCCAATGTTGGAATCTTTAGATGCAAGGTGGATGAAGTTGATGGAGCTGTCTCCTATAGTGGAAACTTCCAGTTGTCCTATTAGAAATGCCTAAATTAAATCTGCCCACAATCTCAGTGTAATCTTCCGCATGCCTGAATCTATGTGTTTTTCCATAGTGAGAAAGTGCAAACTTCACTTTCTAAGCACTAATCCATTTCTTCCTATTATTTAGTCATTTTATCATCATGTAATCAAATGCACCGGGGATTTCTAAATGGTGTGTAAAATGAACATCTGCCCATTGGCAGGGCTGGCACATCTGGATCCATCAATCCTTCATTATTTCCTGATGTTGGAGGTCAGATGTTCATAATGTGGGAAATTAGAAGAGTTTCAACTGTTGAATTTAAGATTTGTGATGCAGATAACTCGGCTTACAAAGGTGTTTTAAGGAAGCCACCAAACCCAACAACACAGCAAACAGAAAACCCACTCTGTGGGTGCTATGAAGGTTTGGTTTTGAAGCATTATCTTTCTTAAATACAAGAATTCTACAGCATTTATATGAACTTCAACCTGGTTATAACTGGCAACAGTTTTGGCAACCAACTTCTTATTATCTGTTTCATAGATGAGCGTGCTGAGGGGTTCTCTTCCAGTTTTTTCTGCTTGTGTGCTTCATTTCCTTTTGGTTACAAGCAGGGCAAAGGGCTTCATGTTGACTCTGAACTAGAACAGTAAGGTAAAACTAAACCTATTAAATATGCTAAGCTAGAAGTTTATAAGATTAACACTTTTGGTTGCTAAACAGTTGCTACTTTTATTTGATAACAACCCAAATGTGCCTTGAAGGCATAAACACAGGGGCTTTGTAGAATTGCCAGGGTAGAATTATGCTCATGTAGTGAAGAACAATCAATAAACCTCATAGTTATGCCCCTCACTTCTCAGTTTCAGTGCTTTGATTTAAGGAGCCTTCCAGAATCACGAGAATTAGCACTCATCACAGCAGTCTTTATCATTCCCTGCTGCAGGCATGGTGCTGTATTGGGAGGGGGTTACATGGCAGAATGGTCTCTCGTGGTACACAGATGCAAAGAAAATGTCACACAAAGGTCACGCAGCATCAAAGTGCTTCTCTAAGATGGATGTTGAATTTCAGTACCTTGTTTAAAAAAAAATAAAAATAGGAAAGAAGGCAAAATTAGAAAGTTCATCTTAATTTTTATGGCATTTGCTGCATGTTCAGAGGCAATGCCTCAGGCTGGCCTCGGTGTCAGGAGTACAAACAGGGAGACAGAATGTGTTCCTATGTTGTTTATTTCATTCACCTAGAAGGAAATATAAAGGCAGAGAAGGTGTGTATCTAACTGACCGTATGACAGAGGGCAGAGTTTCTGCCTCCATTTAATGGGAGTGGGTATATCTGTAAAATACAGGAGAAATCCTTTGTGTCTGCATCCATTTACTACTTAGTTTTGCCTTTCCAATTGGCTCCATCAACTGTTTTCTGATTTCCTTTTCTCAGTTTAATGCCACAGACTGATGTAGGACTGGTTGGGCATGAGCTTTGGATCTGAGTGCTCAGTACCTGAATCAGGAATGCCCATTGCAAGGCCATACCTCATTCCTTACATTGTATGCAGGTGGCACCAGGTTGGTGAGCTCATCCTTGTCAAGCTGGTATTTCTGAATCTGTTTGTTATCTGTTGGTGCTCTGGATAACAGCAGCACATGTGTGCAAGTCCACTATCGGCCCAACTGTGTTCTGAAACCAAAGAAAGAGGTCATTTAGAGGCAGTGTTTCTGGGGGAGGATTTTTACCATGCCTTGTTTAGAGCCTAGAGGTTGAATTAGAGATCTGGTTCTGTGCAGCTGTTGATGTAGCACTTGACACTTAATGACAAGCTTGGTTTTGTGTGAGAAATGAATGACTGTGTCTTCTTGCTGACTTTTCACTAGGCTCTTCTCCATTTGCTTTTTATCCCAACCTCTCTGCCAGATGTCAGCCTAATGCAGGAGCAGCAATCACTGCTGGTGAGACTTGAAGTGATAAATGTTGCTAAGAGAAGAAACGGTGCTTTCCTGTGTTGTATATAAACTGTTTTTTGTGCTCAGTCCCAGAGATTTTCTTTGTTTCTTGGCATTTGGAACAGTTAAAGGAACAGCTCTCCTACCTTCTGGCTCACACCTCAGACCAACGTTATGTTGTACGTCTGATGTAATGAATATTCTTAGTAGTAGCTGTAATGGGCAGAACTTAGCAAATGAGGAGAGAGCAAGTGTGTAGGCTTGAAGCTTTTGATCTCTGTAAAGGCAAGGAAACAACAGCCACTTGGAGAAATGAGGAGGCAGTGCGCTGCTGATCTCATTCAGGTTTCTATTTGTGAACAGCAGGAAGAAGTTTGCATATCACAAATGTTCCATTCACACCAGACTTGTTATTTCTACTGGGAAATCAAAAGCGACGAACGGAGCCCGCAGTGTAGCAATGCAGTCAGCCTAAATGCTCGTGCTGCTGAATATTTAAATGGCTGTCAACTACTTGTTACTTTGGGAAAAGGTTAAAAAAAAACCACCAAACACATAAACCTCCCTCTGTGTGTTTCTTGGTTGTTTTTCCTCATGGCTACAAAATGAACTCATCAGTGGGCAACGTAGAGGGACCCAGAGCAGAAGGAAGGTTTGGTCAGTGGTTGCTGTAGGGTTATTTTTCCTGTTAGATACCAGCTAGAATCTAGTCCAATTGCTTATGTATGACCTGCTCTGTCACAGGTGGCTGATGGCTTGTGCTAAATTAGTCCGTAGGAGATGGGTCTTGATATAGTTTCTTTGGACCAGGTTTGTCTGCTTCATTGACAGTCACTACAGCAAGGCTCTCATGCAGTCATGATGTTATTCCCTTCTCTTTAACTTGACCCAAGTTCATCTCCCCCCAGGATCAAGAGTTTAGCTCATGAATTTTAAGGTTATTCTAAATTTCTCTGCCACTCTCTGACCTTTCTGGGTTCTCCCCAACAGGTAACCTTCTCAATGACAGATTGAAAGTGTATCACAATGTTCTTGTTCTCTTTCATTTTGAGACCTAGCCTTTAGACTTGAGCTGGAAGTCGCATCTGAGTGAGTCCACTTGTGTGATTGGTAGGAAGGGCAGCGTGATTTTTATAACCACTGGATTTAATTAATTTAAATAATAGGTTTAAAGTCTCTGTTTTGGAAGTCACAGAGGAAAATACAGCAGACTTTAAGACTACAAAATCTGTTCAATAATTGCTTTTTTTCTTCATATGTGGCTTGAGGGAATCTCTCTGATCTGGCATGGCATCCAGGATGTGTTTTATAGTGCTAAAGGCTGTTGCAAGTAACCAAAATTTGCATGGATGTGCTCAGATGTGCTTGCAGGGAGAAGACAAACCAGGTTTAAATTATAATCCGCAGCTGCCTTAAAGACAGCAGCAGAAAGGAGCGGATGCCATTTGTTACTTCTGCACTGCTGCCAAGATAACAGCAGAATGCTGTCAGCAAAGGCAACAGCAGCAAACTCACTTCTGCCAACTGTTCTGCATCTTGAGAGAATGTGCTGATTCATGAAGCTGAATGAGCTTAAGCCATTTTGCAGCACGTATGATCCTTTCCTCAGATCCAAGCCCTTAATGACCTCATTGGTATTGTGCTCATTCCGTACCATCATAACAACACACCCTCCTATGCAGGGAAACAGCTCTGGAACTCCACCCAAAGGAGTGGCTTTCACGTTGCAGGTGCTCCATCAGTCAAATGAAGTAATCTGTGTATATTCACCTAGATAGCACGATAAACCAACCAGGAGGAAGTTAACTTAAAATGCTGAGATACGTGAGGCACCAGATAGGAACAGAAATAACTGTTAGAAGCTGAATCTTGGCCAGGTTGGATGGAGCTTTTGACAGTGATCAAAGGAGAGAGGGTATTGGGTAGGAGGTTGGAATGAGATGTTCCTTAAGGTCCCTTCCAACCCAAACCTGTCTGTGATTCTGTGATCTTAAAGGGGATCTGCTTGTACTGTTGATCCGTGGCTGTGATGCAATGGCAGAGATGCATTTTTCCAGCAATCTGGTTAAATGAGGACTCTGCACAATATGCAAAGCAGCAGCTGATGACCTTACCGAACCTCCTGGGTGTCCAAACGTGCAACTGGAGTTTTTCTTCAATATTCCAAAGTCAAATTTGGACTAGAGGCCTCTGAAGTACTGAACCTGCTCAATTTAGATTAAAGTCCATTAAAGACCTTAATTCTCACATTCAGAATCAGAGGTGTTTAAACTTTTAAACTGTGTTGATTGCCATTAATTTCTAGACTGATGTGTCACTTTAAGGTGTTAATGCATCTCTTCTTTTCCTTGGGGGACTCTGTGTTTTAGCAGCCTGTAATATTAACAATTCTCAGATTTCCAGAATGAGTTTACTCTAATTTTAATAAAAGGCCTCAGAGGAAGGGTCAGTGAACTGTAAGAAATCAATCTTTCATAAGCAGTCTTTGGTTCTCATTGAAATATTTATGAATGATAAAGCTATCTTGACAAGGCAGAGTTCAGCTCAGAGGCCACTTGTGACAACATGGCAAGGTTTCATAACGGACAATGTGTGTATAATTAAAGCAAGAATGTAGAAGGAAAACAGAAAGAGATGTGTCCGTTTCATTAGATAAGTCTTCAAGGAGTAGTAATGTGATCTGACTGCATTGCAAGAAGCTGTTGTTGAATTAAGACTCATAAAGGCTTCTCAAAGAACATAGCTGGGAACAAGTGAATAAAATTGTGTATTTTGAGTCCCAGTTGCAGTGAATTTTCTTCCTGAGTCTCTTAAAGCTTAGTCCAGCTGTGTAAATGTGTGTAATGGGATAGGTCAACAGTTCTTCCTGTTCCAGCTTTCAATCATCTGGCCCTGAAGCACGACATTAAACGTATTTAGCTTTGTAAAAAGGACAAAAATTACAGTTAATAGCTTTAAAATCTCCTCTGTATTTAAAAAATGTTTTTCTTTGACCACTGGATTCCACAGATTAAATACAAACTGCCTGTGGTATTCAGCATTGAGAGGCAAATAAATGCCTAAAAGTCGACTGCACTTAATCACCCACTGGGAAAACCAATGCTGTAGTATGAGTGCTGTACTTGGAGCTTCTTTTCTCTTTGTGTTTGATGTTTTGCACAGGATTCTGTTCTTTCTCCTGTAAAAAGTCTGTTCAGTTTAACCAGAGATGGTAGCTCGTTGGTGTAACCATGCCCAGCTGTTGGGGGATCCATATGCAGCAGCAGCAGGAGTTGGTGGGTCTGTTGGACACTGGGTGCCATGCTTGGAAGTGAGGGAAGGGTGGGCAGTTTGGGACAGAGCTGCTGCATAGATGTGCCTTTAGAGTTTCCAGTTGCGATAATGCTAAGAGTTGTTATCAGCAGATAAATGGCTACAGTGAGTGCTTTGCCCACAGCAACTATTTTGGTGCATTAACTTCTATTTGTGATGGGATTTTACGACTGATTGGAGGTTTAATTTACTGGTAAAATTCATGGGAAAATGTCATTTAAACAATGCCTTTGCATTGCCTTTGTATTCTAATCCAGTCGATAGCTGCCTTGAAGTAGGAGGCTGTTTTTTCCTCTTTAGTAGGCAATTGAAGTGGTGCTCAGAATATGTTTGCTGGTTGGCATTGAGATACACTTCTGTTCTCAGGAAGGGGCATCAGCAGCACACCTCAGATATTCCAGGAGGTTTGGTAGTGAGCACAGAGATGGCGTAATACTCAAAGGCCATTTCCAAAGCCATCTTTTGCTCTTCCCTTCACACCTCTTCAGTAATGCAGGGCACTGAATGCTCCTGGTTTTCCTCTGGGCCTCAGGTAGCTGCTGTGTGTTGATAGGGAGCCCAAAAAGTTGCTTTGTCCAGGGAGCTGAGCCCACAGTTAAGCTTTGACATTCAGGTTGCTAAAGAAAAGATTGCAATAGCAAATGTTTGTAGGTAGAAGTGCATATCTTCAATTCTGCTTTTTTCTTACTTGAGTGGCAGCACTCACAAAGACTGCTGGAATCAATGGGTAAGGGGATGGAAGGAGAAAGCCTGATAAACTGCATTATAAAACACAGTCTGCAGCACGACAGGGATACATTAATTTAGAGTAAAATTAGCAACTGTCTGCTAACAGAATAATGAATAGCTGTAAAGTTTTATCGCATTCAGAAAATAAAATGAAAGTAAAAGCACTAATTGTGTTTGTTATTTCAGAACCTCACCACTATTGTGAGGGAAACTAAATGTGAACAAAGCAATAATGTGCCTTGTGTTCTTGGCAACTGGCACAAATGTTGGTTATCCCTTGCCATTATTTCAACAGATCTCATCTTAATTAAATGAGAAAAAGAGCGAATGAAAGAGCCATTTCAGATTAGACAAAACTATTCCCTTCCTAAGCTATTTAACAGCAGTCCTTCCTGGGGCTTATGTTGCACTTTTGGTTCTCCCCTTTATGTGGGGAAGGATACACTGCTAACTTATTTCTGAACTCATGCTATTGCTTTTGTAGTTATAGGGCACAGATTACCTGATGGTTCTTATTTTTATGATGAATTTTCATTTTCTGATGTGTAGTGCATCTCCAAATGCCTTCTACTATTGTCTTGTACTGTGACTTGTATGGTTAACATAACAGATGTGCCATTACCTCATCCCAAGGCTTAGTGACAAGGGAAGGAGTCTGTATGCTTCTGCAGTAGGATGGAATCTGTAAGTGTTAAGGAAGAAATGTTTTGCGGTGGTTTTATTCTGAAACGTTATTCCATAACTTAGAAATGAACCCATTGGGTTGTTCTTCCTTTCCTTGTGCTCTCTGAAGGGACCATGTTCCTTACTTAGCCAGATGGACATTGCCATAATCCTCACATCAGTGGGATCCTCTGCACATTACTTGAGGAAGTGTTTTGCTCCAGTATTGTGTGTTCACAACACCCAGAATGTAATTGATTTCAGTCACTGGGCCAGAAGTGCCCTTCCAAATCACCACTGCTTAAGGGCTCTGCACAGAGAAAATACAGACACCAATCATTCCCCAAGATAAAAAGGTCAACTTGTATTGAATTAGTTCATTTACAGAACTCTGTGGAATTAGCAATGTACTCTTAAATTGCTTCTTGATTGAGGACTTTTGCCTCATTAATCCCAAACAACCTATGAATGCCATTAAAGCCTAACAGAATAACGAGACTTCAGAGGCTGTGCACACATACTGTACTAAAGGCAACCACAGGCTGCTTAGTGATGCTGAAATGCACACCCAACATCAGCTGGGTGCATCACTGCCTGTAGTAGAGATCCCATCCCCTGCTTTGGCCACAACTCAGAGGCTTAAGTTGATAAGTCACATCCAAATACCCACAGTGGTACATCTGGAAGCACATCCAGACAGCTCCGGTAGATGGTTCTGGCAGAAACAGAGTGCATTGGTTACCTGATCCTTACAATGAGGTATTTTCATTTCTCATTTTCCTTTCTTTCCCTTTTAAGAAATGGAGGGCCAAACCAATGCAAGGCCAAGCTTTGGTTTTGCTGCTGTTTGTGTGCTGGTATCCCAGCTCTCTTACTACACAGAGGGTTCTGGCTGTGGTTCTATAACATGCTGTTATTTCTTCATGTTTTGCAATAGTTTCCTCCTCCCCACTGTCTCCCTTTCTGTTTGTTGTTCCCTTCCTATTCCTTTCTCTTGGCTGTTCAGGTATCACCACTTCATCCAAACGTTGCACTTGGTTTGTATGCAGAAACAGCAAACAGTGTGATTTTATTGCTCTCTTCTTCATCTTTCCTCACCCATCTTTGGAGACGCTGTTTGTGTCTGACCCGGAGCTGCATGTGCAAATTATATTGCAAACCCTTCAGCTCTGGGAGGAGGTTGTTTTGTTTGGTTTATTTTTTTAATCTGCTCTATAAAAATACCTCAGAAAATTTCTGGCGCTGTTATGAATAATAATGAGGATAATGAGGCAATTTCCTTTGTTAATGGTGAAAAAAGATCCCAAAAGCATTGGGAGGAATGGGGGGAGTTACTGACTGCTGCTTGCTGCTTCCCCACAGCCAGCAGGAGCGTTCACCTGGCTTGCCAGCAGTGAGGAAGGGCACTGTCTTCTCCCATTTATTTCCCTCCTCCTGCTCTTCTGTAGCATCAGCACAGCTACGCTGCCTCTCTGTATGTCTTCACAGGTAACACCTCCTCCTTTATATTAATGCCAAAAGACATTTCCAGCCCTGCAGGGGACAGACAGCATCACCGTCTGGTCTCACATTGAGTTATTAATTTATCCAAAAAATTTCAATTTCAGATAGCCTGAGGTTAGTCTCCTGCATTGGCACCCCCTCCTCATCCCAGAAGTGTCCCTAGCAATAACCTCTGCCTGCCTCATTACTTCTTTGCATGTATAATAGTGCCGTATATTGTAGGATTAAAATAAGGAAGGGGGAAAACGGTGTGCAGTTGTCTGGGATATTTTATGATGGCTCACTCACTCATCCAGAAAAATGACATCCTGTTCCACGTGTTACTTCTGCTTCCAGAAATATAATGGGAAATTCATATATATGTATATTTTAAAGCCCATCACCCATTTTGGTACACATCTGGTAATCTCAGTACTGCAGAGTTTTAATGAGGCTGATATTTGCTAAGATCTTTCTCCAAGTGTATTAGATGGCAGAGGGCTTTGAGCAGGAAGAGTAATTAGTGAAGGACAAAATGCAAGGAGAAAACACAGCACCTTTTTTCTAAGTCACATTTTAATTGAATTTCTAGGCAGCAAAACTGTTAAGTCCTCTTTCCCCATAAATATTAAGTACAGAGGTTTCACGACTCTGTCTTACAGCCCCATAAATTAGTTTGATCATAACACCTTGTTTAAACAACCGTTGCTTCCTAGAAAAGTTTGTAAATCAAGCCTAGGCTTAATGTGCTTTCCTTCCTTTGAATTTTAATGGTATTGGTGTTTCCATAAAACCCTGGTCTCTACTTCTTCCAGCTCAGTGCTGTTTACCTGAATGCCTCTATGTGTGAAATAGGGATAAAGAAACCGAGGCCCCAGCTTTCAAAAGCGCTCATCACCCACAAACAGGGTATCGATACTCAAAAACCTCTGCTTTTAATTAGCACCTTGATGGGGGAGACCTGGACATAGTGCAAACCCTGGGGCTGTTGATGAGCGCTGTGCTGTCATTTAATGGGGGAAACAGTGTGGTTTCAAGGTGTGTAAGAGGTTGAGGTATTGTGTTGATATCCAGAGCTGAAGGTCCCTCCTGCAGGTAGTGATGGACACAGGTATGCTAGACAGATCCACGTACCTCAGTGGCTTTGGCACTGCTGTGCCTCTTTCCCTTTGCTTACTATTTGACTTGATAGGGAACCACAGCATCGCTGCCCTCTGGGCTGTCACTGCACCTTTCTGCTTTCACAGCTGCTGTAGTGGGCACTGTGCCATGTTCTTCCATGGCGTTGTCCCTAAATGCCTTTAATCTGGGCTGTGCTTTTTGGGTTTTGACTTGAAAGGAAAAGCAGTGCAGCCTTCAAAGCCTTTTGGGGCCAAGGAGTTGGGGGTATCTGAGAGGGCACTGCAGTGCTTATAGCCAATGGAAATTTGTGTTATGGAGCAGCAAGGAGAGGTGCTGGAGAGCACTCCCTCCATGTGAGGGTGCTGGGCCCAGTCTTGCAGACAGTGAGTTCTTCTGGAGTGTAGGTTTGTCTGCAAGGAGCTTTTTAATGGAGAAATATTTTTGTGCTTTACTTCGGAGCTGTTCAGAAATTCCTGTATGAGACTTTTGTAAAGGGTTTAGTGATGTTGGCATTGAATAGTTTGCTATGGTGCTCCCTGTGTCACCTCCTAGTCGCTCAGCAGCAGCTCTTATGGGGTTGTGGGGGCTGTCTGAACACGGGGGTGTATCCATTAAATAGAATGCCATCAGAATCCCAGGTCTGGTCCTCTGAGTGAGTCATTAATTATATCACATTGAAAACTCTAACCTAGCTGCAAAAACCGAGCTTGCTTAATAATGCAGGGTATGATTCTAGTTCTTGACATCACTAACAGCAGCTTGGTGCCATAGGGAATAATGGCTTTAACGCTTCCAGAGGTATTTACTTGTGTTGTGATGGCAGAGGTGCTCCCAGTCCTCCTGCTTTCACTGGGATGCTGCAAAGCATTGAATAATCAAACAGGTCATTTCTGCTCAACTGCTTTAATTTATTGTCCCTCCGAATCCAGGTTTTCACAATGTTAATGAAAAAAAACTACCTTTCACACCAGCTCTTGCCATCCCATTTTATGACCTTATTAAATCTTGCACTTACTTATCATGCAGTGACAATTACCAGAGTGTAGGACAGAACTCCTTCTCTGCATCAGTCGTGGCATGTTGGCTTTCTCCTGTCAGCAGCACAGGCTGAGTGATTTACACCAAATGAGCCGTCCTGAGAGAGATCTTTGCACTCCTGACAGGATTATATAGCGAGAGAAAGGCCATTAACCAATACAAAGGAATAAGAAGGAGGGAGAAGGCAGGTGAAGAATGGCGGAGTAAATCTCCAGATCTGTCACTTCATAATAAAATAACCTTCATGTTAAGATTTAATGAGCTGGTTCTCCACTAAAGAGGGATTAAAATGCTGTCATCCTGCGTATCCCAGGGATTTTTGATACAGTTTGCATCTGCATCCCAAGGCAAAATGGGGGTGTTGGGGGGCTGATATATGTCCAATTCCCAGTGTACAGCCCCTGTTTGTGTGATCAGCCTGGAACAGAAATGTGGTGTCTGCAGGCAGAGCAGAGCTCACGCTCTCCTTACGCTAATGGAGTAAGACTAGAAGACCTCAGTAAATGATGTTTTGTTTTTACATAATGCCACAAACCAGTGTTACATTTTTTTTCCCCTTATCATGAGAACTTCTCAGCTGCTGCATTCATGTCATTAATTACCACTCAGCCACCCTTCTCATTAATTCTGCAAAGTGGTGCTTGTAATGGGCATGAGTGAGAAGTGAGGGACAGCTCTCTGGATTTCTGGGGCAGTGGTGCTTCCAAAAGCACAAAGTTCCTGAAAGCTTTAATTAAAATGGGCTAAAGTGTATGGAAACAATGCCTTCCCCTCGTGCTGGGGGAGGAATGATGGCACACAGGCACCAACTCCAGCAGCATGGCAGTAGCTGGGGCTGCTTCCTTGTGGTTTTCTTCTCCATGAACAAAGATTTCTTTGGGACTGAGGCTTTGACCACTACTTGTGTTTGAGTCTGATAGTGGCTGCTGTTACTTATTAAAGCTGACAGGGGCAGGGGGGGAAAAGAACAAAAATATACTATGAGAAGATAGCCTTGAAGCTGAGGTTAATATTAGAGAGAGCCTCGACTCCATAAAATCAAACATCTTGCCAGGGAGAAGAGGGGGGAAAAATAACCAACCCACCCAAAAGCACAAGGCTGCTCAGCAGAGGACAGATTGGGATTTATTCTGTTCAGTTTCAATCAGCCCATGATGTTTGTCACCAGCAGTTCTCTCCATTGCTGCCTCCTGTTGCAACAGAAGGGTTTGAGGATTTGAGCAAGCAGCCAAATGGCCTTAAAACTAAACAAAAACATGCAGGGAGAGAACTCATTTCTCTCAGTTGTTTTTTTTCTCTATCCATCCAAAAGCTGCTCCTCCTGCAGTGGGTTTTGTATGAGCTCTGTTAGAGCTGTGAGAACATCTGCTGTGTGCGGAGGGATGTCACTGAGTGTGACCCATTCAGGTCTCTGTGCTGCTCCTTGCAGGTCCTGTTCTTGTTCCTAGTTCTGAGACAGAACGGGACTGAACTTGAGACAACTGTACAGAGTGTGCATTGAGCTGAATTGTGCTCCCATTCCTCAGGTGAGCTCTTGTTTGTTAGAAGGCCAGATGCTGGTCGTACTGTGTGCCCACCCCTCAAATAGCCTTTGTTCTATAGGAGGGTGTGAAAAGGGAAAGGAAGTCACAGTTGCTGGGTGTTTGTATTTCAGTTCAGACCTCCAGCTTCCTCCATCAATGCTTTTATACTTGAGCTTGTGAGCTGACATCCCACCCATGTTCTAAACAGGTATCTGTGAGCAGCACGTGTTTTAATAAGCCCTAGTCCTACAAAAATCCCCACTTATGTACCAGATGAGGGTGAATGAGAGTAATTATTTAACTCTAATTGCATCAGTTAAGATTACCTGTTAAGAAGACTCTGGCAGGTGGGAGATAGCAACTCTTGCTGGGTTCACAAGCCGGCTGTTCAGAAAAGTAGGAATTAGTTTCAGTCTGATAACAGATTTACCCAGTAACACTGAGGTTCTTTGCTAATCTGGCTTTGTCTGGAAGCAACAGGGGAGTGCTTGCACTTGCACAGTGTCCAAGGAAGCCACTTGTAGAAATATGAAGATCTGTGTGTGTATCTGTATATAAAATGAGGGCTCTGCACTGAAGGCTTTGTGCTGTAGGTGTAGATGGTGGGGGGGGATGGGAGGAAGGGAAAGCAGGCAGAGGAAAGCTATTTAGGCACTGTGCAGATAGGGGAGACAGGAGCATTTTTGGATACTGCCTCCAGCCTATATTCAATGTTTGGCAGTCAAGTTTCATTTGTAGAATGGGGCAGTAGGGGCAGTGCTTTAGGAACACGCAGCAGTTGATCCCTTGTATTCTTGTTCCTTCTCCCTCTATATTCTTTTTGGATGAAGCACCTCGCATGTCTCATGTTGTTGTGCTCAATAACCCAGGTCTTCTTTTCATGGATTGTTTAACAATGAGTATGGGAGTATCTGCAGCTCCATCAAACCAAGCGTGTCTGTTATTGACCCCACGGGTGCTACTGTAACTAACTGAATTTTCAACCTCATTAGAAAATGAAGGCACGAGAAGCAGAGTTTCTATCACGCCCTAAGAACCATTCTTTCTAGGTGCAATAGGCACTGGATTTAATTGTGAACAAAAGGTACCTGCAGAGCTCTCTTGCCAAAACCTTTCTATTTAGAAGTTGAGATGCAAAAAGGCTTTGGGTGTTATGAGGTGAACTTCACACAGTAACACACATCATTTCTCTGCAAACATAATTGATTTTGAGTAATTTTACAATGAACGTCTAAGGCAGTTAATAGGAGAGATGTAGTTTTCATAAAGGTGACCATTAGATTGTATGGTGTAGGTTGTCCCAAGGGATAAACAAAATGACTGTGATGGATTGTTTCAAATGTGTCTTGATTTGTAAAAGCTTGTCATAGCATTTCATGATGGTAAATATGTAGTAATGATATCTTTTATAACACTGCACTTAAGGTTTGTGCTGCATCCACATTCTCATTTTGTCAGGCTAATGTATTTGTAGATGATACTTAACTGTATGTGTTAATGTGGCAGCCATAGCTGGAGAGTGGATGGAATCAATCTAGAAGATAAGTTTACATTGCACCAAACACAATGCTGAGTTTTGTTTCTCCTTTTTGACTTCATGTAAACACAGCATCTGGTTACAATGACTGCAATAAGAACTGTAAGAGGGTACCTTCATTGCTGAGGCAATGAAGTAAAGCCAGCAGTGCCCAGCAATGCAGATGTCATGGTGGTTCAGTCTGAGGTTTTCACCTGGCAGGACCCAGTGCTGTTTTCCAACCATTTCCAGTCTTCCAAGATATCTAAAGTTATGAGTCTGTATAAGAAGGATTAATTGAGAAATGAGTTACCAGCTGGTGCTTCTCAGTGAAGGGCATTACAAACCAAAAGGTTACACTGACATAATAAACGGATGAGAACTCGTTGCTTTGTTTCCAGTGAGATGGGATTCGAGGCACAGTCACTGGTTGGGAGTAACAAAGGAGCATCTGTGTTTTGGAGGTTCTCCTATCCTGCACAAAACAGAATAGATGTTGGTTTTGGGTTGCCAAGGACAAAAACTTCCTTGCCCTGGATTAGAATGTGTGATTTAAGATAATCTGCTGCAACGCCTTCTTTAGTTGTCTGCACATATGCACAAGTTTGAAGTCAGAATGTAGTTTTGAGTTGTTTGGGTTGCAGCTCAGATGGATGTGAAAGCAAAAAGATGTTGTTGAATTGGTTCATTGCTGACAGCAGAGGGTAAACTTCAGTTCTAGTTGCACTCCTTGCAGTTTCTCTGGGCAGTGGTGCACAGCACCCAGCTTTCCATTGTAAGCTCCCATATGAAGCTCATTTACCAAACCAGTGATGCTCTTATGTCAGAACATCTTGTTTTATCACAGGAATCAATGCGCCACTCGGACCCTCATCTGAGATATCAGTAAAAGACTCTTTATTCATAAATAACTGATATGCAGTAATTTATGTCTGTACATTTATTTCCAAAAGGCCAAAGCCATACAATTTTTGCAAACTCTACATAAAACATCCAAACTGTCCATTATTACTTCTTCAGTACAATATAACACAGCTGTTTGGCATTACCAAATATATATATGTATATATATTTATATATGTACATGTGCTGAAAAAAGAAGCCAGTGCAGCCTTTTCCTAGGAGTCTTTCCCAAGTATTTTACTGTACAACATTCAGAATTTACATCGATAGAACAAGGCACAGAAAGTGTGGTATGAAGCCAAGGCCATGCTTTGTATTTAATGTTTTCTGTCTCTTTCCTACTCCTTCAGCTTCATACTAAAGAAAGCGTTCAAACCTCTGCTCCTTTTTCAGTTCTAAACACACTTAAACCATGGGGAGAAGTGGGGGAGGGAAGGATGCTCAGCAGACTGAGCGAAAGCCAACGTTTCAGAACCTGTTTGTCACAAAAATAGGGGAGCAGAAGAGAAAAGGGGTCTCATTACAGAGGAATATTATTAATACTGATGTATGTATTGATGCGGTTTGTGTTTGGGTCAAAGCATTTGCCCCTCATTTTGCCAGAAGGCTGGTCAGTAATTCTGGAAGTTGGAAATGCAATGGAAGATGCTGGGTTAGCTCTGGTCGTGTATCAGTCTCTACACACTGACCAGCATTCTGTTTTGCCTCCTCCAAATTAACAAACGGTTTGCTTTTGAAGCTCTTGTACCCATTTATAAACTGAGTTCAGCATTGCAGTGGGGTTGGATTTGAGTAGGAGGTGGGAGGAGGCAGCTGCATTTCCACAATCACGAGTTGTGTGATGGTGGTTGGCTGTTCCCAAATAGACACAAGTAGATGGATGCTGCATGCCCAGCGAGGCTCCTTGTTCTGCTTACTGATGTGCTGGGAGATGTCTGAGGGTCAGTAATGGCATCTATCTGCTTTGTAGATTGAAAGGGGAAAGGATGCATATGGATATATTCCTCCCAACCCCCCATAACTTCAGTGCACAAATGGGGGGAAACTGAAAGAACTGTTTGCAAAGATAATCACTGTAATTACAGTAACATTCCAAGTTTCATTAAGGGAATTACCAGGTCTTCTGATTTTAAACTGCAAAAACAAAGCTTCAGGCAGTTCTAAGTGAGGATTTGTTAGGAATCTCTCCTGTTCTCTGTATCAGGCACACCTGCTGTTAGATCCATGTCATCCCCCTCCTGCTGGATCAGAAAAAAACTTACACCAGGCTTGGTGCACAGCACCCTTAACTTCCTATTGTGCTACACGTTTCCCTTTGGGATTAGACAATAAGATTTATATACAGAGACCGGATAACACGGGGTGGGGGTTGACATCTGAAATCTGTAGAAGTACATTCTCAACCAAGGTTATCACACCGGGGCAGACAAACTAAGCAGCTGCTGACGAAACCACGGTTCTACGGTAGGTGAGTGGCTAATCTCATTAATTACAGGACACTACATTACAGATCAGGGATGGGCCGTCTAATCTCCCTATCCCTTAGCTACATTTTCACAAGTGAATTCAGCTCTAGTTACCCTGTAAGGCAAGAAGGCTGCCCATTGAACCCCGGCTCACCTGGATTCCCTTGTAAAGCACAAACCAGTTAGTCAACACAACTCGACAGCTTATTTAAAAGCAGCTCTGCAATAGCTTGAAAATTACAACACACCCCTACCCACCCGAGCCCCAGACAAGAAGCACTAGTAAAGTTTGTACTATTCACCTCTAATACAAAAAATAAGTGTCAAATTATTCCTAAAACACCTGTTTAACTTTTAGACAGAACAGTGAAAGTGGAGCCCAATAGGGTTTTCTCCTTGCAGCCATGAGTAAAACATTGGTTCTGTTGTCTGCATTGTGGGCACTGTTACTATCCAATGATTCTGTGAGTGATCCTTTAGTCTTACAGAGGTTGTTCTATTTGCCCGTGGTGGGAAAGAGATTTTTGGTACTGTATATGTAGGTAATGGGAGAGAAGGGCGAGGCTGTGATAGCAGAAAATGCTTTGTGGTCTTTGTCAGTGGATTGAGGGTTTCTGTTGTTGTTGCTGCAGTTCTTCCATACCTGTGCTATACTCCCACTGTTTATAGTACTGTGTTCATCCAGGAGCCCTGTAAGTTCTTGGCAGTTTTAGCTAGGCAATGATTATCTATGCAGGAGAGGATATCTGTGCGTTTTGCACACTGCTGTGGAACAGCTGCCAGCCTCTCCCCAGGCAGGAATGGTGCCAAGGGAATAATTTCCCCATATCACAGATGAACAACCCACAGAAAACACTTTTTCAGCAGGTTTACCACAAAAGAAGCTCTTGGCCAATAGCATCAACCATCTCTACTGCTGTGTAAGATGTGAGGGTTTCCTGCATAGAGCTCAGCATAGTAAAGGCTGGAAGGACAGACCTGCAGCTCATTCACAGTTGTTTAAGGACTTGGATATGGTTCCATTTTCATTCAGTCAATTACCATCTGAGATGGAATGCAGTCATTTACTTCAAGTCTGTGTTTCACAGGCTGAAATAAACTCAAACCCAGAGGATGATGAGAACTGCCCCAATGGTTTGTTGCTCATTTTTGCTTCACTGTATCCACACAATTTTTTCTAGAGGGAAATAATAGCTGGAATGTTTTAAAACCTACTCACAGAGATGTCTTCCAAGTGGCATGAAAGGAATGGACTGCAGGGCAGTGTTAAGGGGTGGGCTGGCCAGGAGCCCCTCCTTGTGTTCACAGCCTGCAAGACCTGGGGGGGGAGCAGCTGTTGCCAGGGATAAAAATAACAGCAATACTTCTCTGTACTTGAAGAGAATAGCATTGATATCTTTCCATCTGTTATAAAATGCCCAATAACAACATTTTTGTAGGAGTGCATGGTGGTTTTATGGCACTTGCTCTAGTAAGTGAAGTTAGGATGTCAACCCACAGAGTCTTGACTTTTTTCCTTTGTGGCTTAACGTATCTTAATGTAAACCACAGGGCTGCAAAAGTGCTGCAAAGCTGGAAACGAGCTTTGGGAAAGTGGAAAAAAACTGTTTAAAGTCATTAAAAATATATATAACTATTAGTCTTAAAGGGGTCACAGCATGGAAGTGTCTGGGAAGGCAATAAATAGAGCAGGTTGGTGCTGTGAAGCCAGCAGGGCTGTGTCACCATGGAAGCTCAGTGGCACCTCCAGTGTGCAGCACTACAGCTCTCTCTGCTGCCTTTTGGGTTGCAAGGAGGCTTCTGTTATTTTTCAGAGGTCATAATTTCTAAAATAGAGGAAAAGAATCAAATTTGGATTTTTGGAGGTTAAAAATACATTCCTGGAACATTAAGATTGTGAATCCTTGTCAACAAATCTATTTATATAACATTTGCATACTAACTTATTCTGAGGGAATACTGTATTGCAGAGCATCCTTGCAGCAGCCCTTGGTGGGGAGAAAAGCTTTGTTTTAGTGTAAAATAGAGAAAGCAAAGCACCATTTAACATCTCCTGTTGTATTGCTTCACTGTCTGTTAATGGTAACAAAACCCATTTGCAGCTGCCTTGTTTAAATGGTATCAGAGCCATTTCCCTTCAAATGTTAACTTTTCTCTCTCTCTAAAACTGGGACAGCACAGGAAGAAGGGAGGAGAACTGGTGCAAACTCTCTATAATTAAAGTGCTAAGTTTTATTAATATCATCCCATGACGCTAACATAAAACAACAGAAAGGGAGCATCTGAAAACAGCCATATCTGCAGCAGATATCTAAGATAGAAGAAATGCAAAGTTCCCAGGAGTGGGAGAAAAGGGAACAGAGAGCTCTAAAGTCTGACTTAAATACTTGTTGTCTGATTGCTGCCCACTACGACCAGCGTCATCAGGGAGAACAATTTCCTCTTTATGGGAAATGTTGGTGGTATGACATGCTTTTTGCCACCTCTTATGCTTATCTTTAAGCTACATGGGTTTTTCCTCACCATTCTATTTTCTGCATGTTCAGGCAATTGCATCCTCTCTGATGATGCATTAGCTGGAGTGATTGGCACAGCAAAGTCAGTTACTGTATCCCAGGAGTGCTGCACTCTCTTTGCAGGCGTTTCTTGTGGCTTTATGCTCCAGCAAGATCCTCATCCTCTGTGATTGATACCAAGTGTATGAATGGTGAGAAATGGAGGGTTTGAGGCTGCTCGCCTATCAGGTAGCAGCAGTGGAGTGACTGAAGAAGTCCTTTAATACTGAGCTCATTACTTAGACCACTTCCCTAAACTTTCAGCCCTGATCACAACTAGAGATACTATAAGATTAAAAGGATGTTTTGTATGATATAGTATGGTGGATCTATACAACACAGCAGTGCAGCCAGATCAATACAAAGTTAGAAGTGTAGGCTGGAAGTCCAGCTCCTGTTTCGAATTCCTTTCCAATGAGATAAATATTATTCTAGCATTTCTAGTCCATTTAAACAACTAAAGGTCATGAAAACAATACTAGGTTACAAGTCAGTTCTCAGTGTGTAGATTCACAAAAGGAAGATCAGCAGCAAAGAAGCTGCTTTGGCATAACTGAACAAAAGCCAGGAAACAGAACAACAGCTCTCTGTTGAGCAAAGCAAAATTGAAATCTTACCTTGGGGCCCAAAACTGAACAGCTTTTGTTCCAGCATTGTAAAAATGTGACATTTATTCCTTTCAGTACATAACTCAGAGGGGAGACTTTGTTGGGGTTGGATGTGGATTTTGGTATACAACCCTGATCCCTTCCATCTGCAGGTTGGAAGAAATCAGCCTGGACAAGTCTGGCGTCTCCCTGCTGTATAAGTACAGGACAGGCAGAGCTGGGTGGTTTCTCACATCTACCCCAGTCCAAGATGCAAGCATTGCATGTTTACTGAGTGATGCTATAAGGGCTGAGCTCTGCAGTGTTTGACCCCCATGTGTGGCTCAGCAGACTGGGACAGCAAGAGCAGGATCCACACAGAGCCCTGCAGAACACCACAGCATGCTGTGGCACTGCCAGGGGATGCACAGGGACTTTGCTGGGGTAGCAAGTGGGAGTTAGATTGAAAAAGCAGCAACCAAATTCAAACAGCATCTGAGGAGAAGCTGAGAACAAATTAACTGCTGGAGAGAGACTGTAGTGGGTTTCCCAGACAACTGCAGCTCACTAAAATTCCATTGCTTTTCTATGGATGCCATTCTCTATTTATTTATTTTTTTTATTCATGATGTTTTGTCCAATGAAAAATAAGTTTCTGGGGAGGAGGAATGGAAGTCACTACAAATATAATTCAAAGACAGAGCCGTGTGCTGCTGAGGGAAGTGACAGCTTGCTGCCAGCTTAGCTGGTATTTTTGTCTCAGTCTTACATATGCTTGCAGCAGTTATGGGTTCACATTGCAAACAGGAGCGCTGATGTCAGACTGCATGAAATCCTAACGTTAAAAAATGGTTGGGAAAGTCCAAGTGTTTGTAAGTCTGACTGCTCAGCCTGCCAAGCTGGGAAAGCCATGAAATTGGCCATTGAGGTCTATTGATTGTACTGATTTTGATTTATTGATTGTAATGATTTTGGATAACTATGGATTTCTCCACTAAGTACGTGCCCCGTTGTGCTGCTCGCAGCCTAATACAAGTACCATGGGTAATTCTCAAAGACTACATGAGTGCAAACACTGGTTGTATTTGGTTTGGTACCAGTTCTGCCGGGATGCTGACTCACAGTGACAGCTCTGTTTTGGTTCAGTTGAAGTAATAAATCATATTTGCATGAGATGGGTAAAAAGGGATGAGAATTCACCAGCTTTGTTCTGGATGTGGTGGTAAATAGGCCAAAAGTTATGCAGCCAGCTCTATCTCCTGCACAACATGCTATACATTAAATGAGGCCAATTTCTGGCAGCAATAGGTGGAGGTTATTCTGTTGGTCTGAACCTAAACCAGAATTAAGCTGTGCAGATTGAATTCGCCTCCAGCTTTCAGTTCAGTGTAAGCCTGCTAAAGCAGGGCTGGCAATCTCCTGCATTCTATTTGGTTGTTTAAGTCCACCCCCAAAGAAACAAGTTTTGACCTAGTGAAATTCTGCAAATGGAGAATTTTAGGGCATTGGTTACATGTTCTCACAAACATGGATTGCACAGAGAAGGGCTTCGTTCTGCTTTTGTTAACAGAACAGGCAGGAGAATCTGCAGCAAGGCTACATTCATTGAGTGACCGAGCTGGTAAAAGAAATTGTTTGGGTGACAACTGATATCTGTTAAATAGTTATACAAATCTATTCATTCCTCAAATCTCTGAACACGAGAAGGTCAGATTTTCAGCTGTCCTTTAGCTAAGTTATAGCAAATGCACAGAGACAACACAATGCTAGCAAATGGCATTTACATCCACTTTTCAGGTGTGTTAAGTTGGAAACACAGCACAAAGGGGACTCAGGGCCCCAAGAACACAAACCCTTACACCAAGATTAACCTCTAGTGGCTCTAAATATCCACTGCTTAGCACTAGGCATTGCATTTTAGTAGGCACTGTATTCTTCTTTAGCATCACTGTTTCCTAAATAGAGGATGTCATAATATTTACCTTGCACAGCTCTGTACCTCGCTCCTTCTTGCCCCTGGGAATGATTGATGTGCAGTCTTGTTTTTGAATCTGAACCATGAATTTTAAATGAAAGAGGGCTGTAGCACAGGGACAGCTTGTTTTCCTTATTACGGAGATGATTTTTAATAGGGCTTCTTCTGCTCCTCCGACTGAAAACGGCACTGTGGAGACATGTCTGCTTCCTTGGGCAGTGTGCAGAAACCCTTATTTCCTCCCTGCCAAAGAGATTTTCAGGTATGAAAGTCAGCTGGCCATCGGTTCTTCAGTGGAAAGGAAGGACTAAAGTCCATTCTGTCTGCTGTAGTTGAAGTCAGGCTCCTCCATCTCAGTTTCTGTTATGTCTGAGATTTTAGAGTGTGTCCTTCCTATTTCTTCCAGGGCACAGGCGAGGGAGTCGAGGTCGCCATCGTGTTGGTGTCGAGCTTCCCAGAGGTCCAGAATGACTGCAGATGGGCTGCTTTGTGTGGCAAAATAGGAGAGATTCCTGAGCGGGGTAGGGAAAGGTGGAACAGACTGGTTAGAATAAGAAACCTGCAGCAAGATCTAATTGGATGAATAGAGGGAATCCTAGTGGACAGCTGATGCGTGTGTGTGTGCAGTACAAGTCTAGCTTTGTAGAAGTCACTTATAGCTCCTGCCACTTTCAGAACTATGAAAGAATGAGGACTTAAAGCCAGAATGTCACTCCTGTCAAGTCAACAGAACAACAACTGTGGCAATAGCCCATTTTTTGATTATTATTCTTAAATAGATGGGGGAAAGATGATGATGATGATGTTAATAAATTGCGGGTAGATGAAAATTAGTCCAGTCATCATTTTTGCTCTACCCTCTAAATTTTATCCCTATCATTTCAGGTTAAACTGCTCGAGAATGTTCATTTTCTACCTCTGAATTTGATTTATAGAAATGCATGCTGCATCAACCAGCTGCAACCAAGGGAGAATCAGAAGTTAAAGAACTGTCATAAGCTCAGTCTTGCACAAACTGTTGTAATCTCTATTCTGCACTGTCCTTCAGTTTCCTGAGAAAGCAAAAACTCCTCAGGATTGAAAAGCATGACGGTGCATAGCAAACACTGGTAGATAAAGCACAGTGCTGTGACTCACTGCTGCCTGCCTGTAACTTATATTCTCTTCTTTGGTTCAGTTTTGGTTTATTGACAAGCCTGTGAAAAGGAATTTGTCAATAGGAAGTTGTTTTGCTTCATCCTCTGCACTCCTGGGCACACGCTTATGGAGATGGTGATAATCAGAACATCTTTCTGAGTCAAATGCCTTCCCCGATTCCATTTAGCCGAGTGGAAAATGCAAAGTAAGCAGTAAATGAGTTTTTATAGTGCCTTTCAGTTTTAATAATCATAACGTTATTGCTCCTAAGAGCGGAGCGTAACTTTCTTTGAAACATGCCTTTTCCTTAGAAAAATCTAACCCATGATTCAGTTTGGAGTGGAGCATCGGGGATGGCAGCCACACAACAGCTGCTCAGCTGCTGTGTTCACAAGTCCTGCACTGACCAACCCCCACTATTGTGGGTTCCAACCTGAGCTTAGGAGATGACAGCAGGTGGGATGGGTTTATTCAGAGTGGAAGGCAGGTCCTGTTTTCAGTCACTAGTAGGATATAAAAGAACGTACGAACTACAGCTTATCCTTGAGAGTAAGAAAGGCAATTACTATTTACGCATCCTTAATACCAGCAAATTAAAAAAGCCCCATAACAAAATAGCAGCAGATTATTCTTGTCGTGTATGTAAATGTTCACCTTTTAAAACTGCTTCCCATTACCTGCTGATGCTGTTTTTCTGTGCTAGCATCTGCCAGTCTTTGCCTTTGGCATTGGGTGTGTCGAATGTTGCGCAGATTCTTTGTCTGATGGAGTATGGGATTTTGAATGCTTTTGCACCCATCTGTGCGGGGAAGTTGCTGTCATCATGTGCAAAGAAAGCAATGGTTTCTCTTTCATTCTACACAGAAGATAAAAGCAGAGCAGTTTAGTGCAGCACTGGGTTCTGTGCTGATCTGGAGGTCTACAGGCAGCTCTCCATTGCAGAAACAGTACCATCAATGGTCCTGTTCAGGAGCCTGGAACTCAGACATGAGTTTTGCATGGCCCCTTAAGTACCAGAGTACTAGGAATGCATTCTTATGCAGGGATCAGCCTGCAAACAAGGCACGTCTACATAATATACATGTCTACATACATGTGCTGCTGCACCAAAGGCTGCGGAGAGAGAACACATCAAGCTGTGTCTGAGGTTCCACTGATAGCCTACATAAGCCTACAACACAGACACTTAAATTCTTTTAATTTTACTGCTTTTTCCACATCAAAAAGCTCTGTAGAATCCAGGTCCTTTTTGTAGACTGGGCCTGTTCTGTTCCTATGAAATTATACCAAGTCTTGTGTAACAGTCCCATTTCCATGCATTACTTGTTTCAGTGCAACGTGGCATAAATATTAAATAACAGTGATGCTATAGTCTCTTCATATAACATTTATGACACATTCCAAAAGTCATCCACGCACAGTAATAGTAGTGCTGCAGATATATCACAATGCCTGACTGTTCAAATTAAACCTGCAGAACAATGGTAGGTTTCATACCCTGCACTTGTGAGATAAGCTGCTGCTACCTGGTTAGTTTGCTGCAGTGAACTACTTGAATACTCAGTTGCTGATTATATGTATTTACAGTCTAATTATCCTCACTCCTTCCCTTGCTTTTTCAGAGCCATAGGAAAGCTCTCTGTGTCTGGCTGAGGATACAACTGTGACACTAAGGCCATGTGGAAAGGTAGGTCCCTCTGTTTTTACCTGAATTATCTTTGAGGTTAATTAAGATCTAAATTCAAGCAATCAGCAAAGATGCTCGCTAGCCCAAGAAAGGTAGCTGAAGTTCTTCTTACCATTGGAGGCATTGCCTGCTTGAACACCATTGCTATGGCTGTGGCCAAACAGCATCCAAGCAAGCTGCCCTTTATTTAAACTCTCAAGACACTCAAAAACTTTCCACAAGAAAAATATCAGCATCATCTCACATACAAATTATTTTTAGTGCTCTAGAATCTCAGTAAATGCTTCCTTTGATTTCTGCTAGAAATAGAACTGAATGCTCTGTGCTTGTTGCAGCATTAAACAAGGCATGAGAAATGCCAATGAGGTAGAAGGGGCAAAAACAGGGCACAGTTTGCCTCGTGCTACACAGCTTGAGGAAAAAATGAAAAGGAAAGGATGCTTCACCTCGAGGATGGATGTCTGGATCTGTAGGATTTGCTCGTGCCCCTTGACTTGCCGGACGCAGATCTTGCAGGACAGCTGTGTGGTTGCAGGAGTGTAACGCTCCAGGGAGAAGGCACAGTGCAGCGGCTTCTGGTTACTGCACCACACACGGGAGAACGGGACCTCCTGGGAGAGAAACAGCCCACCAGAATGGAGGAATAGGAGTGAGTTGTTGGATCCTCCAATAGGTGAAGATGCCAGAAAAACAGCTGCTGTTAACCCTGGGCAGTGCCTTTGGTCCTCACCATGCTCACCCCAAGCCCCTTCCTGCTCTACCAGCCCAGTTCTTAAGGGCTCCCCCTACTTGCAAACAAAGGCACTAACAATTTCTGTGGGCTTTGCCACCTGCCATGAACTTCTTTAATGCTGCACTTTTACATGTTGCTGATTTGTGTCTTCAGGCTTTGAAATGGATTTTGCTAATCTGAGAAATGATTAACATAAATCTTTCCTCATCGTAGTGCCTGACAATGGTTTCATTGCATCAGCAATTTCAGTTGTTCCAGACAACCCAAACTTAAAGTGGTGGTAAGTGGGAAAGAAATGAGTAAACACTGCAAGAAACCACAGCAAAAAAACATTTCACTGAGCCAGTACAAGCTGGCCAGCAGTTTCTGTTAAGAAACCATCATCTTCCTCAGCTGTCATTCAGATGATACTCGATTTTATAATGCAGATGTTTATTAGGCTTCAGTATCAGCATTGTGGCATTGTTCTGCTGGCAGTGAATCTGCACACCCTTCTCAGAAACCTCAAGTCCTTGCTGTGGCCAAAGCCTTCCTTAAAGCAAACGAGGCCCCAAAGCATTCACGGACTGAACAACAAATCAAAAGGCAGTGAAATACGGGGCTGTTTTTATAATATGACTTGAGGCAAAACCTGATTTGTTGCATTAATGGAAACCTTCCACGTCACTACATTGAAGATTTGTTTTTGCTAAAATTCAAGATGAAAGACATCTGTATTTTAAAACACCAGCTCACTCTATTTGCCAGCACTTGGCTTATAGGTTCCAGTAACCAATACATTCAGAAATTCATCTTATGTTTTTACTTATACTTTTCCACCTTCAACAGCCTCTCTAATTAACGTCTTACAGGAAAAACAATTTGCTCTTCATCAGATCTAAGAAAGTGCATGCTGTAATTGGAACTCATGACATTTAAATACTGACATATATCCTCTCATTTTCAGCCATATATTCCTAGTCGTATTGAAATTGGAATGACAAAGATATCAAGAACATTTTCAGTAGCAACAAATTATAACAAGCATATAGGCCTTCCTTAGGAAGTAATTTAAATAAGGAAAAGCACAAGCTTGCTTTCCATTAGAAGATACATGTTAAATATTCTTCATTTGAAATGTTTCATCCTGTTTTTGACAAAATCATAACACAATGCAATAAAATGGGCAACTACCTGACAGGCAGTGAATGGTTTGATCCTCCAAAGGAAAGGAGGGATATCAAGGACAGATATCTGGAGACTGAAGGTATTCCCTTTGAAATGCAGAAGTTTGGGTTCGTCCAGTAATTGTCCTCCTTGGATCCTTTCATCCAACACCACTTCCTGCAATGGCAGAGGAGAAAAGAATTCTTTACTATTAGAAACAAATACCAAATGTGCTGAAAATTCATCTTTGTGAAAGGAGCCGAGTCCATTTACAGCAGTGGAGTGTTTCTGTCACACAATGGGCACTGCCATTTGTGTTCCACCACAGGAGGTCCAGGGATGCCAAGGGCTCTATTGCTGTCCTTGATGCTACACCGGATTACTTTCTTGACTCCCTCAGTATCAATAACAACACACCTTCCCTAGGACTGCAGTAATTGAGGAGGAAACCACAGGGGTATTGCAGCTCATTAATGCTTGCCTTCATACTTCAGAGTTTCAAGTTGAGGGTGGGCTTTTCCACTGCAAGTAACTCTGATGGTTCTACTGAACGTCACAATAGTTTGAGAAACAAGATGATTTTTATCCAGCTCCAGAAATTGTAGAACATTATAAAATCATACACTAAACATTAACTAAAACCAAATCAAAACATAAAAATTATACTTCTTAGAATTTCATTTTTATGAAATGCTATAAAAATGCTACAGAATACTAAATGATTGCAGCTAGGGCTTATTCATAACTGATGCTGAGTCACTGAACTGTGAACATATGAGCCAGAGTTCCTTTTATACACTCAACAAATACCCGAAGAAGGAATTTGGGCCTCTGAACTTCAGGCAGGCACATCCAGGAAAATACTTCTAGCCCATGAATTGTGTGAATGATACAAAGGATATAGTTATAAAGCTATAGCAAATCTTTAACCATCCTTTCAGTGCCTTTGCTTTTATTAGAGCACAAAGATGTTAGCGTGTGCTCCGTTAAGATCTGTCTTCATTCTGCACAATAGGAAGAGGAAGCAAGAATTTGGTTACAACAGTCTCCATTTCAGCTCTCAAAAGAAAAACACTTTGTTAAAGCTTCTTGATTCACCATGGCTACAACAGCTCATGAATCTTATTGTTTTGCCTTGGAATGCCATGCAGCAAAGTGACACTAATTGAAATTTACACTTGGGGATTATTTATTTATTTTACTTTTTTAAAGGAGAAATGCACAATTATAACTAATTATAACTTAATTCTTATAAAAAATAAAAAGAGAACAATACAATCTCTTCCTTCTTGCTCATATTGTAAGAAGTGACTAATGACAGCTAAGGGTAATGACCATGATACGGACCGAACAGTTCTGAACTGTTGCTGTAGCCCTAGGAATAAAGGAATGTGAATATTCTGTGAGGAAAAAGAATCAAAACCAAGATAGCCACGTACCTGAAATGCACAAGGTGTGTTATCCATGCAATACACTCTCAGATTGTAATCCAGAGAATTGCAAGATAGGCAGCCAAAAACCGCTACTTTCAGCTGTCGGACGGCACACTCAGAAATGGGTTCTCCAATAAGTGCATAAGTTCCAAAGCTGTTTAAGAGAATGTGACAGGCATAAGGATCCAGCAGGCAGTAGCAGGAAGTAGTTTCCTCTTCCACAGACATCACTTCCTGCAAAATGAAATTCAAGTTAAAAAAACAACAACAAAACAAACACCAAAAAACAGACCTTGATAATAAGGTGTCATTTGTTTATTTATATTCAACTGGAATGCAAAGTCACTCCCAAGAGCCAGCTCCACATCCTTAAAACTCACATTGATCTCAGAATGAGGAAAGACTTGCATAGACTACCTATGCAAGTGAATAGTCTCTTATTGACTCAAGGCTAAATGGAGGTTTTCTAGCAATGCATTGTACAGAATTCAGTGCATACAGCATATAATAACAATAACAATGCCTAGGCAATTTTAGCTTCTTTTTTCAAGTGTTCTTGACTTTCTATCTAATTTTTTCCCAATGTCAAAGTAAGAAATTACTTTTGAAGATTGAAGTCAATAAGCAAACCTTAAACAATAGTAGGTATTTGACATCCTTTCAGAACATCCATTACAGTTGTTTGCCTTCATCAAAAAAACTACCTAACCCACTCTTTCGTATTTCATGCTTAGTTCTGCATTACAGCATCATTATAGATGAGGTATCTGAGCAATCTACAGCCTGGTGTTACACTCCTCATTAATTCTGGGCTGCTTGTAACTGACGCTGATGGAGCTGACAGCATACTGAATGAATTTTATGAGGAAAATGAAACTGAATTTGAAATGGTTTCAACAAGAGCCACAGCAATATGGTGGTTTACAGGAGAAAAAGGATAAAGTCAAGGTATCCACAAGTGTTTTAGCGACTGTTTGTTTTCTTTGCAATGCAAGGAATCAAACAGTTCCACCAGCAGCAGCACAATGAAGCGTTGACCCTTTTCTCTATCTTTTAGTTTAGCACTTGAACAGAGTTCAGCTACTTCAGAACAAAATGCAAAATCTGTTTGATTTCTGACTAGAGAAAAGATGTTTCCTTTGAAATGCCTGATTGTTCTGTCCCTTGTACCATCTTCAACCAACACTTGCATAATTAACAGCAATCATGTTTTCATTTAGTGTATATAACCTGTAAGTGGAAGCAGAAGCACGAACGTACCTCCCATTTTCCTTGCTGTGTCCTTTTCTTTAAGTGGATATTCCAGTGCTCTGAATTAACTTCTGCACAGTGCGGTATAGTCAAGGCAAACGGAGAGCTGACGGAGACATCCGAAGGGCCACAAGTCACTTCTGGTCCTAGGAGGACATCTGGGCTTTCTGGCTGTAGGCTGTAGGTAAATAATAACATCTTAGAACCTTTTTAATGAGTGAAAACGTATTCACTCTAATTGCAATACAAAGTTTAAATGTTTTAGTTAAAAATCCAAATAAGTGCTTTGTTCATCTGTTACAGAAAAGATGAGCAAGCCAACTAGAACACTAATTTTCATAAGGATTTGGTAGTAGGAAGTGAAACAGAACTATTGGGCCACATGTACTTAAATCATTGGCTGGCATTTTGGGTTCTGGTCTTTAAAATACATTTTGATTTGCTTCAACAAAATGAAATGCTGGAAACTACTCTATGCAAGTAAGTCTTGTGTTGTGCCCCAGCTGGTAGCGCTACCATCTAATTCTGCCTGCAGAGAATGTCATTAACAATATTTTCACAGTAGTGGAGACAATATTTCCCTATAGGAGATGTGAATACAGAGTTTTGGTTAAGTTGTGCCATTGGTGACAATTCCTATCAAAAACAGCACCAATTTTTCAAGGCTCAGGAATGAAATAAAACACTGCAGATATAAACAGCTCCCCCCATCACCTCTTCTCCTATCATTACACTGTTCAACATATATCTCATACCAAACTACTTCAACATCTGAACAAAGATTAGAATAAATGACAACTAAACCACTCCCAAATAACCTAAATCAGAACAACATGATCCTTGTTCTCTCCAACACATTCCATAGTGGCCTCAAATCCTTACAAGAAACATAGAAATCTCCATTCTTGTATGCTACTGTATTTTTAATGGTTATACATCTTCTGCTGGTGGGGTACAACACAGCTGTTCTCTCCCTCAGTTCAGATGGGCAAAAGATGTATCAAACATTGCCTCAACTGGAAGCAAAACAGTCTCCCTGTGATAATTTTCAGTTGGGTTTCCTACCTCCGTTTCTGCCCACGACAAAAAGGAAAGCAGTAGGCAAAATTTGCTGCTTGTATTTAATTAACCTATTTTAACTCACTTCTGCAGAACCATTGAAGATAAAACAGCTGTGGGTTTGGGGTTGTTTTTTTTTCCCCCTACTTCTTCCTTTCCTTTCACATATCTTAATATTCCACTGGGAGTGATAAAAAACCTATAGCAGCAGATGGGGACGGAATAGGAAAGTTCTCACAAAGGAACTCTGATATCAGAAGGAAGAAAAATTAAAATAGATTAAGTTTTGGAAAAGAGTTCCAAGCTTTAAAATTCATAGGCAGCTCTGGATGATTCACTTTGCTTTCTTCAATTGCATTTCTTAAAGTTTACCTCAAAACAAAACCAAACCAACACCAAAAAGCCACTACAAAACTAAAGCTGCACCACATCTAAAAATGAAGACCGTGTTCCACCAATCCTGGCAGCTAAGAGCCACTGGGATGTCAACATTTTTTTGTGGGAATGACTATCAAAAACCCCTAAAATAATCTGCTTCTTTGACGGTGCTTTTTCATAAAAGAAAAGGATTCATTCCCAAGTGTTTGATTTGGGGCCAAAATCCCTCAGCCTCCTAACACAGAATGAAGGCCACTGAAGTGATTGAAGCAGAATTGATGAAAACACTCACAGCTGCTGCTGGCAAGAGAATTTAAAGCCACGTATCTAACGGAGTACCTACTTGTAAGGGTATCTGGAAAGCAGCTAGCTTTCTTTTGTACGAATGACATTTACCACACACTTGAAGCACCAACAAAAATAAAATGGCCTGCATTCATCAAAAACCCATTTCTTCTTGTATTTGTTTTCTTTTCTCCTTCTTCTCTTTGAAGTACATACATACAATAGAGCTGAAGTGTGGAGAACCTTGGGAAGCCACCTCCATCAATGACATGAGCACACGGTATGTCATGGCAGAGAGGCCATACCAGCTCCACTGAAGACAGATATGCCATTCTTTTAGATAATCTTAACATGAAATCCATGAAATGAGCCACACTTCCACACATTCTGTGTGCTATTAATGTGGGCTTTTTACATATGTCTTACCTGGACTCTCTTGAGTTGATGGCAAGATAAATTTCCCATGAACTCTCTTCAGGAATTGCCCCATGTGGCACCAACAGACTGACTCCTACAACACAGCAAAGGCAGAACTTACCTGGATGTAAAGCTGAGTTTAAAGGGAACCCTGAATAAAGATTACTATCAGAATCTGTCAAACTGCTCATCTCAAGGCAAGAGTAAACCAGAAAGCCAGGAGCACAGTAATGAAACCCATGCTAGAGTTTTCCTATTTCTCCTGAGACACCTTAATTGTTACGAGCTGGAGACTTCAATCGTATTATTAAGTCTGACAGTGTTAACACAGTCAGGTGCTGATGTACGTAGACTGCTTTGAATTTGACCCCGTTATCTGAGACCCTGATCCAATAGCCATTTCCTTTCCAGGGAATGCTTCATTTGGATCAGGATCCAAGTGAGCTACAGCTTTGATTAATATAACTTTCATGCTTAAAGGCATCAAGAGAGGTGGTAATTTGTAGCAGTTCAAATAGGCATAATACCTCTTTACTCCTAATCCTAAGCTTTGTTTTGATCATAGTCACCCCTCCTGCGTGGGCAAGATGCTCTACTTCCCAGTATTTGCATTACAGAAACTCCTACTTTTTATGTATTTAATTTATAGTCAAGCAAAATGAGTTTCATGTAAAATTATGTTTCATTAATAAAAAAGGATCTACTCACCTGTGTTTGGAACCACTAAACGACCTCCCAGGTGTCCAAAGATGGCGGTCGTCTTCAGCTCATTTCTTGTTGAAATAGAAGACAGGTTCTGAATATACGCAGCCTTGTTTCTAGCCTGTATTGTTCCAAAGCCTCTCGCATTCCCATGGGGAAAAGTTCCAGAATGTGCCTTTCCGTGATATTCAGCCCTCTCTGTCACCCCTAAGGAAACCATGAACGAACTCTGAACTTTGACTTTGATGTCTGACAGCGGGTTAAACAGTGAAGACTCTGTCATTAGCTCCTTGTCCATTGGATCCTGCAGGCAGATTGGTCCACTGTATGTTCTGCTCACTGTCAAGTCAGGCTGCATGGATGAATTCAAAAGCAGGGAGTTACCTGGTGAAATGAAGTGGATCAGGCAGTTAGTTACTGTATTGTAGAGTGTGCAGTGAGGCTGAATAATGCACCTAGATAACACATCGCTGAAGAAATGATACTGTGGATAGGGAGCATTCCATCCGACTTACGTGGATCTTCATAAAGCACAGAGAAGTGCTTTATGAATTTGGAATCCTGGACTGCATTCCTAATCATGCAGTAATTCGAGTTACAATCCTGAAATGAATAAATCTCTTTGATTTTAACTATGTCCTTAGGTTACAAGAGCTGCATTTACATTGAGAAATGAAAAATAATAGATGTATGGGTTTAAGTATTCTAAGATCCATGACTCACATCTGATTCATGTATCGTGATTGGTGGTGTTGTGTTTTCTTTATTAAACAACACTGGAGCTGTTTACCTACTGTATGATAATCCATGCACACCTGTCTCAGTGCCCAATTAGCCCAGACCAAGTTCCAGCCTGCACTGTGCCACTAAGCATGCTGCAGCTAATTCCTCCCTCCTTAGTAATGTCTGGAGCTTAAATCACTCTGCACTCGAGAGCTGCCTGCAAATAAAAAGCCAGGCCTGTATTTCACTGTCACTTTCAGTGAACCATTAGATGCATTTGTAAATCCTAAACAGTACTCAGCTGCACTTTGATTTCCCCATCTATAAATTGGAGCTAGACAGGTAAGACTTAAGAGATCTAGCCAATGTGGATCTAATGCTAACTTGTTTGATGTACTCAGCACATACTGCAGCTCTGGGAAAAATAATTGTATATGGAGAGTAAAAGCTCTCCTCGCTCTATTCTATGCAATAGAAAAGTACTGAAGTAAGCACTGGAAATTTACATAACTGAGCTTTAATGCCTTGCATCAGACATCTCTTCTTGACCTCGCCAACATTTCCTTTTTGATTTGCTCTTCTTCCCTGGCAGCCTCATGCCTTAAAATCAAAGAGGGTGATGTTGAGACCCAGATGAAACTGTGCAGAAGATCTATCAGGACCTCAATCGCTGTATTTTGTACTTCAGGCAATTCCAACATGCATAAATCTATGAAAGAACTTCTGTTTTGTTTTGGATTTGGTTCTGTGTGCAGGCTTTTGTTTTTAATTACAACCCATAGGGTAGAACTTTTTGGTGAGCTTGCAGAAAAGGACAGCTTTGTGCTTGAAGGAAGGCTGGTTGAAAGTGGGACAAGACTAATACAGGGAGAAATATCACAGCTGTCCATCTAGGAGCATTCAAGCTCAAAAACTTCCTATAAGTCACAAACATTAGCACAGAATCTAATGACAGTATTTCTGAAGCGCTTAGAGCATGGTCAAGAAAGATTATATGCCCAAGTTGCTGTGACAAATCAGTAGCAGAGACTACATCACGGTTCAATCCCCCGATCCCACTCCATGTAGCAGATCTGCCCTTCCCTGGCTCCAGATGTGTCTGCTTAGCATTAGGCTGGAGTGCCCTCCTGCAGCCAGTCATCACATATGAGCTTAGTATCTCTTTGTAGCAGGGACTCTGGAGAGAAGAAAATGAAATCACAACACTAACCTTGTCTGACTGTTTTAAAATTAAATGTCTGGAAGCCTCCTGTCAGTGCAGATGAATCAATCACATCCACGCCGTACTCACTCTGACTCCGTCTGTAAAGGGTAACACCAACCACCAGCACAGCTACAGCAATGACTGCTGCTCCCAGGCCAGAGTACAGGGCAATGTCACTGGCTGTCTCTATATCTGAAGGAGAAAAAGCAGATACCGAGTCAGAAACACTCATGAAAATGCCTGGAGTGTTCCCAGCAGCGAGGATTGTATGCAGCCACAGACACATGGCCAGAGGAGTAAAGCTCAAGGCATAAACTTGGGACAGATCACAGCAGGATAGAATACTGAGGAGGTAAGCATTTGAAAGCATGAACAGATTTCCTGGTGCCTCATTCCATGTGGTAAGCTTATATTGATTTAGGAGTTGCATCGTGGTATTTGAGGTTTTCTTGAAGTGGGATAGTTGGACTCGTAGCAGCCAGAAGCAGAGTGCTTACTACTAAATACCTTCTCTCCTTAGCACACACTGCTAGCTCGGGCTGTGCACTCAGGTATGCCGTCCTCTCCCATTCTTGCCCAGTGGAGATCATTAAAGTATGGTAATGCAGCCCTTAGAGGGGAGAACGTGGAAGAACTGAAGCCGGGGAGAGTTGTTTTATGTACTGCAGGATTCTCATTCACTGATGGCTTCCAGGGACACGTAAGTTTCTTGTTTTCAATTCTAGAACTAATCCAGGATGTCATAAATCCTCTGAAAAAAACCCTTAGTGGAGATTTTCCCTCTTTATTTTTTGTGTGAGCTTTAGCTTAAGAGGGAACAATCCACTCTCTCAAAGCTTGGAGAATGGCTGACAATACCCTGCATATCTTGGTGGAATCCTGCTGTTGGAAATGAGCTGGAACCCAAAGCCTTTCCTCTGACCACATCCACACTTAAAGCTTACAGCCAACTTTCCTAAGACTTCAAACTTTTTACAGCAAAGAAGAGGGATTTCTTTATTTAAAAGAATGAATCCAAATAAAACCTGCAATATTATGCAATTGAATTATCCAGTCCTGCTGTTCTAGATCTACAGGGATTTAGGACCATGTACCATGAAATTAAACTACTTGGAAGTGTACATAGTGGGTCCTTCAACAGCTCCCTTAATGCCAAACTCCAGCTTAGAGGAAGAGATAATGTTGTACATTCACCCTGTGCATCACCTGCTATCTCATTCCACGTTGCTTCCTGCTATCAGGTGAGGTGCATGTTGGTACAAAACATGCATTTATAACAAATGACAGAGACAAAAAACAACCAGGAAAAACAGACTATTCAGTACCAGTGAATATATATGGCAGGAAGTCAAATTTAACATACGTAAATAATTAGTGAAACTGCTTAATAAATGGGAGGAGCCTTCTGTTGTGCATCCTTTTCTCTAGGAGTCAGAGAACTTTATTTTAGCTCAACTTTTAAAATGAACATGAAACCACAAACCACTGAAGTGAAGGAAATTATGACCTATGGGCAGCACTTGAAAAGCCGGTGTTTGTGGCTCACCAGTTTCCTACATAAACTACATGGCTGACAACAACGCAAAGCTGAACTTCCTGGGAAGGCACAGCAGCTGCCAAATGCAATCATCAAGTTCAACTGTACTCTAACACAAGTAAAAATGCCATATGAATTGCAGCAGCAAGGAAACCGAGTAGGAAAACACTGCTCTAAGTAGGCTGAGGCACATAGAGATGTGCTGTTCTCAAATAACCTTGTACTGAAAAACGTTCCAATTTTTAACATATTTGCAATCTGCTGAAAAGGAAAACGACAACAAAAAACATCACTGAGCTTTAGTTTGTGCAAATATCAGCTTCCAGGAGACATCCATCCACTGCGGCCTCTCACGACAAGTAATCACAACTGAGAAACCTTGGAAGTAAACAGCTCAGATCCAAATTCACAATTACAACACGCTTCTTTCCTAATGAATTACTGGGAAAAAGATATCTTTGTTTTTCCCCGCAGCATTTTGCACTTTTTAAATTGCAGAAAGTAAGCTTTTAGCTGGCAATGGAAACGTATCAGACTAACAAAGGGAGTTGCCTCTACTCTCTTATTTCAGATGGAAAATGTAAACGCAAGAAGAGCAGGACACAAAGGGAGACCCTGGAAATACCTCAAACCAAGACTACTTGAATCCCAATCCAGTGCTTCAGTCACACAGTGCTTTACCTCCATTTTATTCTCTAGCATCACGCACAGAAATTATTTATGTTTCTATCCCTCCAACTTTCTATTACCAATCTATTTTGTTGTTACAGGGAATTAACTGCGATACTCCACCACCAACTTGACCAATGATGGGTTAAAGAACTGCATCCTCCCAGCCCCGAGGAGGTGGTGACTGCTGCAAAGGGCTTCAACTTTCACACATTTCAGTTACAGGGCACATGTTTGTGGTAATCGCAGCCTATATTTCACTCCACCTCCTGACACTGTTAGACAACATTTATTGAAAGCACATTTGATGGTAATGAAGTTTCTATTAACTATGATTAAGTTTCCTACAGCACCTGAAGATAATTTAAGATGTGCAGGAGCAGAAAATGAAACATTTGGTTTAGTACATTAGGAAATGTAATTGATTAAATTATCTCATTTACAATAAGTGCTTTCCAGGAGATATGCAAAGCATGTATTTCCCCCGGTCTCCCATTAGAGTTTGCTAGGAGATGGGAAAGATTCTTTTGGCTTCCTATCCTCCCTTATTTTCCACCTCTCTTACTTTGGATGCCCCTTAGCAACTTGAAATCCATTGCTTCACACAGCTAGACCCTGAGAGTAAGAACCAAAAGTCAGAGCATAATGTAAAGGCTAGTTAGTAGAACAGGTTGTTTCTCAATTATCTTCATAATTGACTTTGATTTTGCATCAGCGATGATTCATGTAGTCTTAAATGAAGTTCCTGTTTCACTGAATAGCAGCAAGCTGTACGACATGTTTCTAACCCCACAGCTAAAGAAACCATTTAATTCTCCAAGGAACCTTATGTGCTAAAATCAATGCCATTAAGGTTCTGTTTTTTTTTAAATAAATCAGAAATTAAAGCAATTTAACTAATGCTCTTTCAAGATTCTCTAATTAAATGGGAACAGCACGGATATACAAAAATGTGTCAGTTGCATTCAACAGATGGGTTGGTGCGACCCAGCAGGAGGCAGCTCCAGGAACACAGACATGGGATGCACCTCTGATGAAATCCCAAATAATGGGATCCCTGTAGCAAACAAACAACTCATATACATCATAGAAGGATCTCTCTTTAAAGAACATGCAAACAATTGAACCCACTACATTGGATGCACAGGAGAAATGAGATTCTTCCACTAAGACCTTCAAAGGAGTAAAGCAAAAAATGTATTTATTAACCTATTTATTTACTAGTCAAAATTCAAAGCAATCTGGTTGAAAATTAAGCAGTGAGTAATCCTCAAAACGTTGTGTAAGGTTTATAAGAGAAAAGAAACAGCTTTAAAAGAGGACAGGCCTCATGGAGGTTGTGGCTTTGATGGAAGGGCGCCTTCTCTTTTAATGAAATCTTTCAATTAATCAATCCAAATCAAAGGCACAACTCTTATTTTAACTAAAATTCCACTGAAATTAATGGAAAACTGAGAAACAACGCAGGATAGGAGCTCCTGAAAAGCATTATACAAATGATAAGTAGTAAAGCACACAAACACCCTTCACCAGTGATAAATTGAGTGAGCAGAGCTAGTAGTGGAGACAGACTGGAACCAAGAAGGCCAAACTCCTATATTACCTTATTAGTTTCCCCCTAATCACAAGACCTCAAGAGATTGATGTGAAGATACGCAGGGCTCAGCAAGACACAAAATTACTGAAGAACAGTCACTCCTTTTATAGTTAGCCCAAAAGCTATGATCACCAGGCTGCTAAAAAGATGCTTTCAGTAGATATGAAAGCCTTTCATATAACCTTCAGCTGTATTCAGTTTCTAAACAAATAAAACAGAATGGCAGAGAAGATGAGAAAAATCATATTTACAAGAGGAAAGAAAATAACTTACTTTGGGATTTTATTTCATGAAGAGGTTTTTTATCTAGAGAAAGAAAGAGACAGAGAGAGAAAGAGAGAGAGAGAAAGTTGCACTTAATAAATTTACATGGAGCATATCTATTTCCTGCATCGCGTCTGTCTGGCTCTATAAATGAAACATTTTCTCTGTGTTAGCTGACAATATGAATATTTTACACTGTCCATATTTTTTTTCCCTTCATCTTCTTTTTCTAAATCTCTTGCAGGAAGTCCTTTTGCAGTCATTTCTCACTTGGTTAATTTGAGTATTTGTTAGCTTTTTTTTTTTTGGATGCTCTTATTTAGAACACAACGCGTCCAACAAGGAAGTTCAATACATGGAAATGGATCACTTGACAGTTCAGTTATGATTTCTTTGTATGCTTGATATATTAAAAAGTTAGTGGCATTTTGAAAATGTATTATCCTCAATACATCCAATATACTCATATTTGTGTCTCTATTAAATACACAAAACTATTGACCCCTACACGTGTATAAAAATAACACACAGAACCAATGCACTACTTGAATGTGTAAGCATGTATTTACAGATGTTAAATTAACTTTATCAAGCTGAGGTTTTACACCAGTAAAATGTGGACTGAGCTATCTGGATCCATCCATGACCAATCAAAAACCAAAGCAAGAATCAGGAAAAAAGCAACATTCCTGGGACTGAAAGGATGCCTTCTTTCTGTTACTCCCAGCCTCTCTGGCCAGGGACTGAAGAAGGGATAACCTGAGAATGCAGAGCCCCCAGTTTATGGCTGTTTCATTCATTGACTCCAGGTCAGAAAATTCATGCTGGGGATTAGAACTGAACTGTTCTGCATGTTCCGTACAGGGCCACATATCTCCAGCATCTTATGTTCTTCCCTTTACTTTCATTAGACTTCATCCTCGTTAACCAGAGGAATGTTTCATTTCTATTTTTGCCTCATGAAAGGAACAAAGTTAACAAGTTGTGCCTGATAAATAACCTCCCAGAGATTAGTTATCTGAAGCACTGCACTGCATTTCCTTTGCAATTCCCAGTGGGATGAAAAGCAGAGAAGGAAAGAAACGTATCGGAAGATGAGCAGGGGAAAAGAATTCAAAAAATAGGGTAATTGCATCAATTCCTATTAGCTGAGAAAGCAATTATGCTCCTAAAAATAATTTGACACCAGTATATGTATACAGCACGACCCATAAAGGAGGAATGGTATCATGCTCTAAGATGAAAGAAATGAGACATTTAATACTTCAATCTAATTGAATGCACATGGAAATTTCAGAGCCAGCTCGTTCTCTCTGCTACTGCCCAGCAAAAGGAGGAGCAACAGCTTCTGTGTCACAGGGCTTTGGCTTCCTCTTATGCTGTTCAAATCCCAGTGAAAGTCTGATGTGTATAAATACTGAGAAGGTTCTCAACACCAAATTACTGTGGATTGGTACCAGGCTTGTGAGTGGAACTCCAAGCACTATGTCCTTTTTCCTCTACCTGCAGTAACACGGATAGAGATTTGACCAGTGCGTGAAACCTTTGTTCACTCAAAAAGCTTCAGAGACTTTTGTCCTAAAATACTTGCTGAAAATTCACTTCTGAATCAGCATTAAATAGAAGAGCTGGTCCTTGAAAGAGAGCTGCCTAGCATAGCGCAGACCCACTGCACTTCTGTAACATCAGAGAGCAACTGGAGCTGATACTGAAGTTATAACACTGCAGAGGCTGACAGAGGGGCATTCCAAACCTGCCTGGATGAGCTCAGAAGCAGAGAAGCTGAGCTGGAGAAGCTGTCAGGAAAAGCCTGTGTTTCTGATACCATAGCAGTGCCCAGAGGCCTGGTCTGTATCTGAAACAAACTGTGCTACAAGGACTCAGGGAGTTTCAGTGACTGCTGCCACAGAATGAAGCCTGCTCTGTCAGGTAAAATGTAAATCATCCATCTCAGTGCTTAACAAGCATGGCTTTTCCTCAGGCCATATGCTCCTTTCAGGTTACCAGAATGAGCATAATGCCATATTTGTTCCTTTGCCCCTAAAGCATAAGCACAGCATAGCACAGGAACGCAGAATTGACATGCAACCACACAACATGCAAGGATATCACCCCCAAAGAAGAACAGGTGGTCTTCACCACCTTGCAGCATCATTAAGTCCTTCCTTGGAAGCATGACCTAAACAGGACCTCCTTTGATTAATGAGATGCCTTCCATAAACTTAAGAAGGGCAAATCCTGTTCCAGGGAATGAAGTAGCTGTGAAGTAGGTTTGCCTTTGTTTATTACTTGCAAGATACTGGAAGTCAACTTTGACCCAAACCAGCAGCTCTTGCACCAAAGCACATTCACACTGGTGCTTTGCCAATTTCCTTGCATGAACAAGTAGGGAGCTCAGGAGTACTTTCTATGAAATATGTTGCAGCAGATGGTCATAATTACACATCGCAGAAAACCTTTACTTGTATTTTCAGTCATCTGGTAATGAATAGGTAAAGTACATGCTACAAAATACAGCGAAACCACCCACAGGAGCTCTGCTGACACAGATGTGAGGCAGATCCACCACAGTACCCTCATTTTCTAACCGCGTTGGGCCACGGAGCACAAACTGTTACCCACCTTGAATGCAAAGCCCTTCGGTGCAGTTCTCTGACTCCTGGCTCAGGCCCTCGCAGTACTTTCCTCCATTTCGTGGAGCTGGTGCAATACATTCCCGAACCCTCAAATGCTCACACTCCGGGCTGCACACAGACCATTCACTCCACACCTCCCAGTTTCCATCCACTGAATGGAGAGGGGGGAAAAAAAAAGGCAAATGTTATTGCTTACCAAAGTGGTGTAGTCCCGACTTCCCTACAAAGAAAACTTGTTTTATATCTCCCCTCAGGTCACACCAAGTAGAACACAAGGCTGTATTTATTTCTCAAGAGTTGTACAGCATCAGATGTGAAGTTAAAATGCAGCATTACAGCAGTGTACCGCCTTGAACGGGCAATGTAGAAGCTTTTAGAATAGCACCAGTGTGCAATACTCTGCAAATGTAGTCAATTAAAACTGCAGGAGGAAACGTTTCTGGTGCCACCTACCTATTAGCTTCTAACGCTTCAATGCCAATTCTGCCTTAAAACAGGCGGATGCAAAGAGGTTGCACATTAACCTACCAGAGAAACGATGCTGACATTGACACAAAAAGCACAGCCAGCCTTGCACATCTCCAACTAAAACCCTGTGCAACATGATGGATCAGTGTGGTGCTTTGCTGGCCGATATGTGGCTGTGCCTGACCCTGTCTCTAAAGAGAAGAGATTCCAGAGTCTCCATTTTTTCCTCATGCAGAAGATTGAAGAAAACTCAAATTAACACAGAGACAAGTATAGAAAATATCATTATTTTAAATGCCAATTCAGAACACGTAACAGAAACTCCAAAGCTAGAAGGGAGATTTGCTAAAAGCCAAAGGGGCTGCTGCTATGACCAAAGGCAAACAAGATCTTCAAACCTGAATGCATACAATCCTACTAAATTTCCTTAGCAACACTTGTGAAGCAGAGATGCCAAAATTAGGTAAAGGCAGCTCTGTTCACTTGCAACAAATGCAAGTGTCTCTTTTTGTTTTGTTTCTTTTAACCTCAGTAGGCTTGTAAAAGCACAACAGTCTACCAAGCAGAAGGAAAAAAGGTCTAGCTGAAGTGTGCAATTTAAAGTGATTCCTTACAGGACTCTGCATGTCTCACCAGGGCAAAGAGAAGTGCAGGTGATCTTCTGCACAGACATTCCTTCGCAGAACGCCCCTCCATTGAGCGGGGCAGGGTTGGTGCAGGTCCGTGATCGCTTCTGCCAGCCCCGACCGCACCGTGCGTTGCAGTTGGACCACTCGGTCCATGATGACCAGCCGCCGTTAACTGTAACATAGAACTGTGGTTGAGGTGCTGCAAGGTGCTCTAAGAGACACTAAACAACAAATCTGCTCAGATCACTTCATTCATAAGCAGAATTAGCTCATTGGTATATGGGATGAGGACTCTTAGTACTGACTGGGAACCTTCCATCACAAACAGGAAAGTCATCATTCCAACCACTGTAACAAATAAATACAAGAGGAGTGAGATCAGCCATTTGATTTAGAACCAGTTGTGCGTTAAAAATACAACTGCAGGATGTAAAAGTACAGACTTCAAGATTTTCCATAATTATCAATATATGATGATTGCATTTCCACCAACCATAAACCACAACTGTAGCAGACATGCTCCTCCTCTTGGCAACAATGTTGGCAGCCATGCAGGTATAGTTCCCAGAGTCGGACAGACGCGCCTGACGGATGATCAGGTTGTGGTCTGCTCTGGTGTCAATGTTCTCATCCAGGTTGGAATCTATGGGCTCCTCATTCTTCAGCCATTCCACCTGGAAAGGGAGGGAGGGAGGTAGAAAACATAACGTGATGTATGAAAATATGGAAGCAGGAAGTCCACAAAGTTATTTTTCAATGACTTCATTAATAAATGGTACTTTACTCTTTATCATAAACAGCGGAATAGAAGTAAGGTAGGATGAGATTCCCAACAAGGCAGGCATTCACAAGGTCAAGGAAAGAAAACAGTCCTTAACTGAAGAGCCTGGAGCTAATTAGGAAAGACGCAGCAATTGAAATGCTGAATTGACAAATAAAGAAAGAGCAAAAAGAAAATGGCAGAGAGCTGGTTTAGACTCTTAAGGACATGGGTTATAAAGAAAAAGATACTATGTCTGTTCTACGTGGAAAAAAGGAAGGAAAGATGAGGAAGAAGAGGATGGGGAAAGAAGAGAACAGTTAATCACAGTTACCTTGCAGAACACAGCACTTCACATGTTCAATCCATTGGACAGTGATCAGTTAAACTTCATACTACATAAGCTCGATATCAATCTAAGCAGTGACATTCACCATTCAAATAATTCACAATTAAAGCTCACAAACTGCAAACACACTGACTCAATTTAAATAAACACTACTAAGAGAACATTAGCGTTTGTTTTCAAGGCACATAAATACCATGAAACACTGTGTACAATATACTGCAGCACATCTCTAGTTCACTAACCAGCACATTTCTGAGCAGACTCAGAACTGTCCACAAGGCATTGCTTTATTTGAAACATCTGAACCAAATATTGAAGGTAAGGTAAGCTGCTGTAACACAACTGAAAAATTAAAATAGAAGCAGAATCTACTGGAAGACTGAACAAATGTGACTCACTTCCATAGCTATTCCAGACCTGAAGGAGTTATGGCCGTACCCTGAAGTTGAATAAAAACACCCTTCAGATGAATAAATTCATTTGGGAACTTGCAGAAGGACCTGTAACTTTGTGGTAACGAGCTTACGGATTTGCTAGCTACAGACGTTCATTAGCACACTGTTCTGTGCAGATGGCCTCCAATTTGTAGACTGTCCCATTTATAAACAAATCAGCAAAAGCTGACCATCAAAGCCAATTAGAATTCAAGCCAGACAGCAGGTTTCCCTTCCAGTAGCATCAGCCATTTGGTAGCTGGGACCTGTCCACTGCTTCTCACATCTGGGGCAGCTCACATTGGGGGCTTCCCTTGACATGAGCTGGGCTTTGTGGTACTGTTGCCTTACACAGTGACACTGGGAGTAAATAAAGGGATTATTTTACTCACCTGTCAAAAGAAGCATGAGCTGAGTATGAGGCGTGTTACACATTTCAGGCAGAAAGCAGATTTTTGCTCAATATACTCTTTTCTCAACGTGCAATTAGGCAAAAAACACAACAAAACCAGAAAACTACCATCAGAGCTTCCAGTAAGCATGTAAGATGTTTGTTTCCAGTTCTATGTTCTTATAGAGCTTTTCCAGGAGAGAATGAATCCTGATCCATTCTGCAACGCTTGGTGGATGAAAAATGTTTACGTTAACGTAAAGCATTTAAAAGAATGATGTTAACCGTGAAGGGAGAACATTAAACAGACAGAATATAAACGTGGAGGCGTTGAGAGATGTGCGATCAAAAGCAATCTGTAAACAGGGGCATGCATTGCCTTTTGCTTCTTATCTGGAGGCCTGATGACACTGTGAATACACATCTCTAATTCCAGCACTCAAAAAGAAAAAGAGTGCTTCGACCTCAGCAGATGAATGCCTTCAAAGATGGAAAACCAAGAGATGAGAAAAATCTGATAACTGTAAAGGCCTGACGATGCCAGCAGGTTGCTGATACTTGCAGTGGTGCAGCCATTTCATCACACAAACATATGCAGAACCAACACACAAAATAATCAAGCAAAATAAAGGCAACAAAGGAAGTTACTGCATCTTCGTATTGAAATGAGGTACGTGGGCTGAACTACCAACCTGTCATCTCTGAACTGCAGACTTGGAACCCATTGGTATTTAACTTGCCTCAATTTTCCACCAGTGGAGGTCATACAGTTGCTCATAACATTCCAAAATACATTTCTTTCTAAGCATTAGCCTGTCTCGGGGCCTTACGTGTTTATATCTTGAACTAGACTTCAGGTGCCTGTCTATAACTGCTTATAAAAACATCTCTTTTTCTTTTTGCCTCCTGAAATAGATCTGCTCAGAACTCAAACACTGTCATCAATTAGTAACAAAGGCTAATCATGTAATGATCTACTGAAGAAGTGCAGGGGCAGATATGGATTAATTCAGCTACTGCGTATTGGGTGGCAGCAGATGAATTAGCATAATCATAAATTATTCTAATTACAGAAAGCAATTATCAAAGACCAGCTTACAGTCCTATAAAAATGAAATCAGTTAAGTACACCAAATCCCAGGTAGGTTACCATGGGAGTTAATGAAACCTTTCTTATTCCTGTATTTTTTCAAAAGTTAAGCTGATCACAACTCATCTGTATTTCTCTCTATTGCAGAGAGTACATAAAAGCCTGATAGCTCCACATCACAGGAACACTCAGGTTGCTGCAGGTGATGGGAGTCTTACTGCGCTATATGAAATATAAACACAGAATGTATATCATCCTCATTGATAGATATATCCGTACAGCTTCTATGGGAACACCTCTTTCCAGCTGCCTCCTAGCAAGTCCCAATGCTCTGGGGGTATCCATGAAACTATTGGTGGGAGCAGAACCACAGCTGAGTTTGAGACTGTAGGTTGCTCGCTCCTTTAAAGCTGCCCATCAGTGGGCTACAGCTGTGGCTTCTATGGGAGTATAACATTACACAGTTCTTATTTACATTAATAGAAACTGCTTGCTTTTGTTGTTGTTTCTAATACCCAACTTAACAGTTAAACCTTGGAGAAAAGGCAGTAGATGAGAAGCATCTCATGGCATGATTTGGTGCCTTAAGGCTTCTTCATCACCTGCTGCAATTGAAGCATCCCAAGAGCCAGCTGGCTGCCCATCACTGCATCTTCTCTTCTTTTTAGGGTATCTTGCTTGGGAATACAAAGAGACTTAACACCCAGAAGAAGCAATACAACTCAGGGATCTTTGGGCACACACGATAATTTTATAGGTCAGAAGACGAAAAACCTAAGTATTCCTGCCTGCAGATTATACTATCCTGCCCTTTAAACACAACATCTGACTTTCTCATGTGGTCAATAACCTGAGTACACATATATCAGACATAATATAGTTAGAATGTCAGCTCCTCTTGAAGAGAGAATCAATTGCTTTCTGTATGCTAGATAAATGCTTCATGATTTTAAGATGGGAAAAGGTCAACACCTGACTAAAGGCAGCACAAATGTTTTTTAGAGTGTAGACAGTTTACAGCTTTTCTTCAACAGGAGAATATAATGTGTTAGAAGTAAAGATGAATTCTTCTTTCCAAATAATTTTCTTTTAATAAAAAAGGTTTGCAATAGGTTCTCCTGCACATCAAGGTGAAGGGAAGGCCTGGAAGGCTTCCAACACTTTTCTTTGCTGACTCCAGAGCACACCTTGGGAGACTGCAGCACTAAGCTAGCATTGCTGTGGGTGAATATTCCTCCCCACAGTGATCAGCTCAGGCCTGTAGCTAGAAAAAACACTTTCTAACTTATCACTGATTTAGGTCTCATATTCCCAAACCTTTAAGAGCCTTACTAAAAATGGCTTTTACTGTGACCTTCAGTGTTTTATGGAAGGCAGTGAAATCCATTCCCTTCAAGACCGAGCTTGATCTAGCATGAAATTTATACTGCTAAAAATGCAAGTGTCTACCTTAGAAAACCTTCCTTGGCACTACAGTGAGAATGGATGAGGATAGACAGGGCAGTTTCTCTGCTAACAGTGATGCACTAAGATGGCAACAGATCTTTGATCTAGTTTGTTTTGCTTTCTACTTTAAAACTCACATAGATACAAAGGAGAAACCTCCCATCAGCATAAGCCATTGTGGGAGATTAATAACCACAAAAGCCCATTTGCAGGATCCAAGCAATTCACATCTACCTTCACGACCACATTCTATTTTATCAACACAATCAAAAAGCATTGATCTTCCTTGCAAGGAGCCTACCTGCAGAAACACACAGGCAGCAGCAGGTCAACTACCTGCTGAAGGTTTTTAAATTAATCCACCAAGAGAACACTGTTACCGGATCATTTAATCACAGTGCTGTCATGCTGTTCTGGTAAGCATATTTTTCCTTCATTAGGTTGAATATATAATCTCGTTACATGAATCTGACACACCGACCAACTCATAAATCAGCTTGCACTCTTGTTGGTAATGTGGCAACAGCACAGGAACCTTCTCTTTGAAGAGATGCTCTCAGTGGTTGCAAGAAACCTCAAGGGCAGTGTGCTGCTAATGCATTTCCTTTTGGCCTGTTTTGCTCCAGGTGCCTTGCAAAGAGGGTAAGCCTCAAACAAGCAAATGAAGTCCAGGGAGGCTGTCCTCCCATGCAGGCCAGACACCACTGCTGTCTTCTCTTGTGGAACCCACCCCCAGAGCCACATCTAATCTGCAATGAAGCAAACATTTCTCTTTGTGTGATTACAACCTCAACCAAAAACTGATATTGGTGAATAATCCAGGAGGGGGAAAAGGGCTCATGTGTCAGGGGGAGGTAAGAAAATAAACATCTATTTCATGTACGCTCTTGTGTAACTGTGATGCTAAAAATAACCAGCTTGTATGTGCTTCTCTACTTGTATTGCTAAAGACAAAGGTGAGCAATAGGTTGACTCAGACATGCTATTTTAAACCACTGTTAAGAACATACGTTGCTGAATGTACCATTGCTAATGATATCTTGTTTGATGGTTCAAAATAAAAGAATCAGAACTAGTAAGGCCAAAGCTTTTCTTTTTTCTAGATAACACAAAATCTAAGGACATATAGCAATCCACAGATGTTGTTTTACAAGCGTGATGCACAAAGTACGCGTTCCTCAGTGCTGTGATGTGGGATGCTTAAAAGGAAACAAAGAGCCCACAGCACTGATGCTGTGTTCACAATCACACTAAGCTTTTTTACCAGTCATTTTTGTAAGAGGTACCCTTCAGATACAACAACTTCCAGAATGTGATAACTGTGAGATATCTCTAAGAGAAACCCCTTTTTATCCACTAGTGAGCCCTCCTGGTTCTACAAGCTAAAGAACATATCTAAAACCCAACTCTCTCTATATGAAGAAATACCATTGTTAACAAACATGCTACTCATGCTGTGTCACTAAGCACAGCCAAGCAGACCTGCAACACAACTTACTATGTTAAATATACACCTATATGTTCAGAGTGGTAAAACATCGCTGGGACCTGTGATGTTATACAATATCAGTCTCACAATACTTCAGTGATACTCATTTCAGATGATAAAGTGACTAGCATGAGTATATTGCACCAGCAGAACCTGAATGGAGAGAACAATCGTTAGCTTAGACAAAAAGGTGTGTTGTGAGAAAGAAACACAACTAGAAAGCACAGTAACAAATGCAGCTGCTACTTTGAAGTCGTAAACCATTCAAGATACCTGCCAGGGGGAATTTTCTCATACCAGCTTAGCTGGATAGGTTGAATGTTTCAGCCTGCTAACAATCTTTTCACCTCTGAAACAGCACAACGTTCTGAGTACAGTAGCACGCAACATCTTATAGTCACTGTGTTGTTCTGCTTTCCTTTGATCTCATTGTGATAGACATCAAGGCTCAACTGCACTGGAACTACACACATCAACACATAACAAAAGGAAAACAATGTGTTTGCATTAGGACTGCATTCAGCACGTGTGTTAAGTGATGAGATTCAAGGAATAGAAATGCCTGGAAATACACAATTAGGAGATTTAGACAGAAACAGGGGAATGATCATTGGGGAACACACACATCTCCTTTGCTTGTGGAAGATGGATCAAAATATATGGGGGTTCCTGACTGCGGAGGGGAAGAGCTTCCTTTGATGTAAAAGGAAAATTCAGTTGCACAGTAGTCACAAAAAATAGGAAGGAAGAGCATCAGAGGCAGTGAAAACACTGCATGCACATGGGTTACACTTCATCACAAGACACGTTCTAGCAGATGATTTTTGAATCTGCACTGAAATGCAGTAGATATGGAAATATTCCACTCCAGAGGAATCTCACATTTTGCCTGCCCACCTCCCCCTTCCAATTACAGCACTAGTCACAACTGACAATAAACCAGCTGCTCTTGCTATGATTTTGAGAGTGCAATTTACCAAAATGGGCATTAATGTGAGTGGACGGAAAATTGCAAGTGCAGTCTGTTGTACTTCATGCAAGCTGTATCCACAACAGCATTATGTCCTAAATTCTAAGACAAGTTCTTGCAGCTATACCTCTTACCTGTTTCTGTAAGCATAAGAAGGTCTGGGAGACGCCCTCCTTCCAAGGGGCTCTTCCCTTCCCTGCTCTTCCTTTCACAGACATCCACTCCCTGAGCAAGAGATGCCATGCGAGTCCCAGTTGTCCATGTGAGATGGTCTTATCTTTGTAGATGTAGGTAAATAAAACACCAGTCGGGGGCAATAAGCATAGAAACAGGAGGGGGAATGGCTGTTTACAAGTGATAGGACGAGGGGGAATGGTTTTAAACTGAGACAGGGGAGGTTGAGGTTGGATCTTAGGAGGAGGTTGTTCACCCAGAGGGTAGTGACGCACTGGAACAGGTTGCCCAAGGAGGTTGTGGATGCCCCATCCCTGCAGGCTTTCAAGGCCAGGCTGGATGTGGCTCTGGGCAGCCTGGGCTGCTGGTTGGTGATGCAGCACATAGCAGAGGGTTTGAACAAGATGAGCATCGTGGCCCTTTTCAACCCAGGACATCCTATGATGATTCTAATAAGTCTTTTACCAAACAGGTCTGATCTTTCTGCTCACAGAAACATGCACTGTACTCAAGTTTCAAAATCCTTGTTAGGAATCTTTCAGACAGTTTTACCATTTATGATTATAAACATAATGATACAGCCTTATGTTCACGTCTAAACATTCAAATTGAACACATTTCTGAAAACAGTACCAGAAATATATTTACTGCTGCAAAACATTACCTCAAAAAAGAAAAGCCCCAGAGCGAAGGTCTTTAGAAAAAGGAATTACCTATTCAGAGGAACTCAATTCTGTTCAGGTCCTCTCACATTTCCCCCCCTCGTTCTAACATCTGTTTGCTTCAGCATTTCTGTTTCATGACCTCTGCCTGTTGCTCGTGGGCACACTGACATACTTAGAACACAAGTCAGACCTCAGAAGGAAAGAAAGCATGTTTTCTACAGGAGGAAAACACAGTACCAGCTCAGCTGCTTGCTTGAAATCCAGCACAGATACTCATTTTGGACAGCTATGAGAGCCTATAGAGATAAGCAGATCTTTTATGACAAGTAGCAATGCTCAACACATGAAAAGCATTCAGAGTTTCCCTACAAGAAGCTCAATTTTCTCTTAAGACTCAAGAGAAATGCTATTAACTCTGGTGCTTACAACAGAAGATGGTCAAAATCTCAAACCACACTGTATATGCAGAGGCCCAGCAGCCATCTCTGTGCAGCCCACACAGCACAGCCCCATCCGTTCCCTGGGCTACACCTTAACAGGATGCTGATCTGCGGGGTCAGCTGTGTGGAGCAGAAAAGTGGATAAGCATCAGAGGACAACAAGGCAAATGTTAGCAAAACGATTGAGTTAACAGTGTGGCTTCTCCATAACGTTTCAGGAGTTTGCAGTGTTCAAATAACATCCATTCCAACATTGAACTCAGTGACAAAACCTTTAAAAATGGAATTGTAACAAAGTAAATTGTGACTGACCTTTAAGTGTGGCTTCTCAGCCCTTCAGCCCCTCCAATTCCATCATTCTATGATTTGCAAACCCCAAAGGCTGCGATGCACTGAAACATCCACAGCCAACAAACCCCTCTATAACGTTTGCAATGGATTGAAGGAAAACCACCAGTATGCAAAACCACATCCTTTTTAATTCCCCACTTTTACAGAATAACAGTGAAATGTAAGGCTTTTCATTTTTACATACTGAGCAATAGCATTAAAGTGGTTCTTACAAGCGCTGATAATCAGAAGCCTTTTTTGCTTTTGAAAACTATCCTTTGTTTGAACATGGAAAGAGTGTGACTCCAGGCTCTGTGCATTACAACTGCTGTTGTAATACCTCAATCCATGATCTAGGTTACAGAATAATAATAATAATAATAAAAAAATCAACGTTCAGAGCATTGAAGATGAAGTGCTTCAGGGAAGAAAAAAGAAACACACCAAAAACTAGCAGAAAGATAACAAGGCAGCACTTGGCTCGCAGAGGTTGGGTGCTAAAGGGAAGGAATGAATACGGGACTTGAGCAAAGATGAAACAGCATATTAGGCAAACAGACCCTTTATTCTGTTTTTGTGTTGTCCGTGCATCTGTGGAACACAAAGGCTTAGAGAAGAGACTTTAATTGAGCAAGTGTTGTATAGAATAAGGGCCTGCAGTAGGAGGCCTATGAAGGACTGAACACAGATCAGTGTGCCGTGCATCACCCCCACTAACAGCACAGGTTTCCATCTCTGCCACAAGTAAAGTGCCATCCTAAAAACGTTGTTTTCTAAAACTTCCCCCTCCCATCTCCTGAAATTTATCAGCATTTTATGGTATAATTCATAAGCAGAAATTCCAGAGGGTATCTGTACCAAAACAAATCCTCCATTCAGAATCTGAAGGTCTCGCATCGATCAGCTGGCTTTGCAAACAAATTAGCAATAGGTTACATACACCTCATGGTATGTGTAGCATCTCGGAAGACCCTATTAGTGATTTGACTATCTTCCCTCCCTAGTTTGGAGTTCTGCTTCAGCCTGAAGATCTAAAGCTGAGACATCCATCCTGCAGAGCAGCAGTACGTGGGATGCACCCACTGAACCCTGTGTGTGTGTGTGTGTGTCTCCAGCACCTGCAGGGAAACACTCAGGAGCTCCGAAGTGTTGAAATCTATTTGTCACTGCTCACATTAAGAAATCAGGAATTTGCATAATTCCTTCATAAAGCAAAAAGAATTTGTTTCACCATTCTGAATACAACCATGCGTAATTTTGTCACGCCTAAGTTAAGTACTGAATTTCCTACTGCTCCCCATCATTTGATGATTTTAAGGAAATGGATGTTGGCAGTAGTTGCTGAAGTGAAATCAGTCTTTAAGAAGAGATGAATAATCACTGAGACACATCACGCATGTTGTGCTCAGTCTTAAACGTGAAACGTTTTTGGAGTCAAATGAAATGCACGTTTTGTTATTTGTAACCAACATGCCTTAAAAGAAAAGATTGATCTCTCAGACACAGGGTCGAAGATCTATAACAAACTACACGACGCGTGCTGTTTGCATTTAGTAATCATACTCTGTTCTGTGTAACTAGAAACAAGATTCATTGAAGACAATAATTCAGCAGCCTTTTTTGCCATAGTGTTTTACTACAATCCCATTATCCTGCCATATTACGTTTTACAGTATGCGTGCAAGTCCCATAAATACACAAAGCCTATGTAAAATAGGCAGCAATGACTCTCGCTGCTTTCTGAACTCTACAGCTTGTGAATTTGATGTGGGTTTCGCATTTGGTTGATGTGTTTGCAGCAGGACAGATGCTGCCCAGAAGAGATATTATTTTATATTTCCATTAAAAGCTCTAGCAGTAAATAAGCCATCAGAACTCATGCAGATATTCACTGGAACTTCTACAGCAGTCCATTAAAGTGTCAAAATCTGCGTTAAAAATTTGAAGAACTATCTGGATACAGCCCCATTTAAACCTTAAATATACATTTGGATATAAATGGTAAAGATATTGTAGAGTATTCTGCAGATCTCTGCAGGGCTCTCAAGACGAGTTCACACTCATCACCAACAGTTCAGCACAACAACAGATGCAGAAGGATCTGCAAGTCGTTGATACCCAAATATGAACTATTCAGAGATTTAATCTCACAAAGTATTCGCTTACTATAAAAGAGATTCGGAATAAATCTCAAGGCCAAATTCTGCTCCAATTGACTTTATCAGAGCTCCCCATCCAGCACTTCCAGTTGGGACTTGGCTCCCCAAGCTAACACCATATGCAACACAGAACCACAGCTCTGCCAGTTAGCAGCATAAGCACTGCAGCAATGCTCTGGCAAAGGTGAGCAGAATCCAGAAAGCAAAAGGGTTTGTTTGGTTTTCTTTATGTGAAAGCCTGCTGTTTAGAAATGCTGATCTCTAGTATCATGTTGGAAGACTCATTACTATTGTGCCCACACCCCAACACAGCCCCCTGACCATAACAGTGAAGAGAACTTAAAAACAGATGCCTGGAATGATTACTAGCAAAAACCAGCTACAAAGATATGTTTTAATTTGTTCCCACGCCCCAAATCCCACTCTCTTATGCACTGAGAAAGTAAAACATACAGAACAGAGATTTATCCTAAACTTCACTAAATGCATATTGACCAAGTCTTTTCCAGGCTCCAGTTCAACGACCATCACGGAGTGCAATGTCACCACCATCAAGAAGCAGACAGGAAAGAAATGCCATCAATGAACCAGAGAGGAGGCTGTAATTTATTCTGTTTGCTGACTCCAGGATCCTGTGGAAAGCACCAGAATCTATTAGTAATATTGATTCCAGATGCAGCCCAACTGGTACAGTCTTGCACAGAAGGACAGAATCAAGTTGTTCAATTCTTCATTATTTCACTTCTAAAGTAAATGAATGTGCTACTGGGAGGCACTGAGTCCAATGCTCAGTATGTTCTTAAAATTAATGAAAGAATATGGCAAGAGAAGAGGAAAACATTCAGGAATGACAGTTATGGATACTGACCAGCCAACATTATGGATGTGAAACCTTATCCAAGTTGCTTTATATAGTCACAACAGTAGGTATAAACAGATCACGTTAATAGTGTGGCTGTAATACACAGAAAGGAGCAGTAAACACGTTCTTCTTGAGGATGAGGGCTTAGCATCCATTTCAGAAACCTGCCTCTCCTTTGCTTTGCACTGATCTAAAGCCAAGACTTGTAAAACGAGAGCAATGGGGCTTAGGGACCTGGGTTTAACTCCTTTACATCTTCATAAACACACAAAGGGTTCTTTCTCACCAAACGTGGCAGCAGAGACCTGAGGCTGAGGTGGGTACCTGGCAGCTCCCAGAAACCACCAGCAGATGTGGGTTCATCAGCCTATCCAACTCCTGTGCTGCACCACAACTGCAGCACTGCACACACCCTGAGCTAAATGGAACCTCTGTTGCAGACAATTAATAAACACATCTATGGGGAGAATCTCTTGTGGGGATTGTGAGCCAGAGCTGTCTCTTCTCTGGGCCAACACTGCATCAATTGTGAAAGAAATGGCTCCGGTCCCATCCAGTCCGTGCCAGCAGAGATTGTTACATTTAAACCAACATTTGCCACAGCAGGGAACTATCAGATGCTCTACTTGAAAGGCCGGATTTTCTTTTTTTGTTTTGTTATTTAACTTGTAAATAAATAAATAAATGAGGTATTTATTTGGGTTGGTTGCTGATGCCTGCAAGCACAGCTGCTCACCAGCTCTGTTTTGCTTGCTATGCAAATGCATGAGAAGATGATTTCAAACCTTTCTGCAATATGCCTGGTGTCAGGATTTGGGTTTTCTTACTCATACTGCTGTGGCAATGTGCACAGAAGGCTGCACACTGCACTCAGCAACCTCCCAAAGCAGAACTTCCTTACGTTCCTCTACTTAAAAAGGAGCAAACTCTAGAGGTGAGCAACCTAGAAAAGGCAGCAGAGGCAGAAATACAGGCTGGTCTGTGGGGCTGACAGCAGCTACTTCTTGGGCCTGCACACTAACAGAAAGGTTGAGCATCCTAGTAGCAAGGTGCACTGATCTGGGTGCTCTAAAGAGCACAGAATGTGGTATTAATGCATGAATGTGCCTCCTGTGGCGCAGCGGTAGAATTCCCGTTTGCAACACCAGGGGGCCCGGGTTCGAATCCCCCCCTGTGGAGCAGGGGGTAGAAGTGCCGCTCTGCTACACAGAGGGCTCGAATCCCGGGAGTTGGACTCGATGATCTCTAAGGTCCCTTCCAACTCGCACAATACTATGATACTATGAATGTCCGTTAGTAGAAACAGTTGGGCACCTTCAATAGCAGTTCCATGCACGAGAGATGAACTTTGGCTCCATGAAGACAGTAATCACATTCTTGGAAAGAGAAAGCAGATTTAGTGAGATCCCTTTCTATATGTCTTTTACTTCAGACCCAGCTGACACAAGCAACTGCAATTTGCTGCTAAATGAGTCAAGACAGCACAGAGCATTTCTAAGCAGCATTAAATCCGGAGCTTGCCTCAGCAGGATTTGGAGCTCTTGATTCGTGCCTGTGTGACATTAAAGCTGAATTAGAATACTGCAATTCCTTATTTGTAATCCTCCTTGCTTGTTTGTTTTCCCTAATGTGTTATCTGTCTTAAAGACCATTTACAAGTGAACCGTGTGAACACACAGCATTGACGACGTTACATTGGCTCCTGTTAATAGTAAATTAATAAATAAGCCAGGTCTTATGTCATGTATAGTTTGGATACATTACAACCATAGAACCAAATCTTTAATCCATACTCTACTACCTCCTTTTTCATACACTGAAAGTAATAGTAATAAGAAACCTTAATCCAGATACTTTCACTGCTACCAATGATGAGATATTGAAGCCATATTAATTTTGGAACAGTGTAAAAGTAGAAATTTCTCTTAATAAAGCCAAACTTGATCTAAATGAATTCTCTCCGAAGTGCATCTCTGTGAGGTTTGGTCTTCATCACTCTCATCTCACCCCCAAAATAAAGAGAAAGATGTAATACTGAGGCACCATTGGCAGAAATGCTGCCCAGGAAGCTCTGCTATCAGCCATCACCACCCCAACTTCCTAATTCTTAAAGAGCTAATGACAGGATTTGGGAGATTAAGCCACAGCGTAGGACATTTTTATCCTTCAGTTTCACAATTCTACAGCACATTTAAGCAGCAGCAAAATAATTCCAGAAGTGAAGATTTATGTTGTTGATAATGGGGCAGGCTCACTGGAAATGATGGAGTTGAACTGAATTCCACCGCGAAGCATCTGTCCCTCACTGAGCTGCATGGTATGATTTGAGGTTTGGCTGCACCAGTCCTTCATCGCCATGGTCAGAAATAAATGGCTAGATTAATTTGTTCCTATGGCAGGCAGAGAACTGTGTGTTCTCTGGGGAAATAATGGCACTGCACTGTTGCGCTGGATGGATAGAATACAAACAATCTTCTCCAAAGGGTTCAAGGGACAGACATTGGCACAGTAACACAACTGGGGTGAGAGTCTCTTGTTCAATTTCCCCATACCACAGTTAGCATCTATTTTGCATCTACTGAATCCAACATGAGCCTCGTCCACAGTTACTTCAAGGCTGACCATCTAGGACTTCATCCAAGCTCTTCCACACCATTCACTTGTTGCCAGCCTGAGGTTTTACAGCATTCTATGTTTCTTGGTACCACACACACCCAACAATTATTAAGCAAATCTTATGGGCTCTCTCTGTTACTTCTTATCCACATACTTAACAGGGTAGGTTTCCCAATAACTTGAAAATACCAAATGAGTTTACAACATGGAGCTTACTGCCACAGACCAGAGCCATTACTCATTTGAGCACTTAATTATTTTCAGAAGACAGTTTACCTTGATGAGCAAAGAATTAGCCTTGAATCCTTTATGTGAAGCCTTTATATGAGATTTTATTCTCCAGAGCAAATACAACCTGTTACGATATACCGGCTTTATTAGTAGCAATAACAATTTTACCATCAGCATCAGTAAATCAGGGCTTTTTGAGAACTCTGCAATTTTCACCCATAGAAAAGCCTGAAATGCCAGTTTTTCATTCAATATCATTCCTCATTTTCCAGAAAGACAGATATTCTGCTTGATTGTTGACTGTAAAGCCAATATATCTAAAATTCTCAGTAAGAATTATACAGTGCTCATGATTTATTTTTCCTTAAATGGTCCAGTTCCAGCAAGGACAGCTTTCTGTGGACATTTAACCATGTATATGTTGAAACCCAGACAAATGCAGGTAATCAGCTCAGCAAACCATGCTTGAGTAGATATTCACCTATTTACTCAATAGGTAACAGGTGCCTGTTTACACACTGCTTGTTTCTTTGGATCTCAAAGAGCACACAAAGCATCTGAAAACTCTTTGCTCACCACCAAACATTGTATTTTTAGAAGCAGTAACAAAAGCAAAGCAACTCAAATCCCCCAAAATAGTCCATATGGAACAACACACATTGATCATCCCCACATAGAGCCCGGCTCACACACAGCCCCAACCTCTTGCAGATGGGAGCACTGCCATCAACACTGGGTCTGGTTGATGTCTCATGCAGGAAGCTCACCTCAGCAGCAGGGACACCCTCAGGGGGCCGGCAGTGCAGAACAATCATCCCTTCAATAGGAACCTCCTTCCCCTGGGGGTCTTGTTCAAAGTTTTTCCTTAAATCTGCGGAGTTGAATACAAGAATTCATTACAACTCCAACACATCCAAGAAGAGCAGAAGGTTTATTCTACTCACAAGCAATGCGGACGGACGCCTTCCTGCTCTTCGAGGTCCCCAGATGGCTCCATGCCACACACTGACACCAGTAATCTTCTGGCCCATGAAAGTCCTCCACCTGCTGCCTCGTCACATTGATGAACACCTCCCGAACCTTCAGGCCTGAAGGGGAAAGATATAGAAAATTAAGTGATACGAGCTGTCCTCCTTAGGCATAAAGCTGAGGTTAGCCGACGTTTTTCTTTTAATTAAACAATTCCATTTTTAATCAAGGCAAAGCTTTAATTACTTTGACAATAACATATTACCATTAATTAAATCCTAAAAGCTGAGTAGGTCATAATGCATCAAATGAAATGAATTACCCACCCACTGTGGCCTTTGCAAGAACATAACACTTCAGAAACCTTTTCTCTTGTGCCTTTTGTCACTCTGCATCCTATAACATACAGTGAAATTGTATTCCCATTTACCACACTCAGTGCACTTGAAACTCTTTCTGAAGTACCCTGGTGGGGCCCATCCATTACCCCAGTGAAGTCAAACAACCAGAACTATGCGTAAGTGATAGGAATTAAACAGGTTCATCTAAATAACTCTGAAAGGAATCCCATGGAATAATGAAGGCAAACCAGGAGTAACAATGGGAAAAGTCTCCTGCTGCCATCTCCAGAACTCCCCATACACAGCCAACATTCAGCAGCATTGCCCTTCAGAGCAGAAGATAACAAGAATGGAGGCTTTCTAAGCCAGACACCTTGTTTTACACACTTGCAATGTTTGTTATATCTGTATGTTAAATCTGTAACTACCTTTGTATGACAACGCTGGGGAGAGGAAATATAATCCAAATCACTGTTAAGAGGTATCAAGAATCACTTAGGAGAGCCAGTCAGAAAAACATTAATTTGAAAATTGAAGATATATATATAGATAGATAGATATAGATTTATATAGATAGATAGATATAGATTTATATATATATAGACAGATATAGATTGTTATATATATATATATATATAATATATATATATATAATGTCTACTACTTTCTTCCTTCTCTCCTTTGGTGCAGTCCCAAGGCACTTATTTCCCCTTCACTGGAAACGAATGAAAACTCAATCTTAAACTATTTCATGCCTGTGAATTTATAAAGCACCAAGAAGTTTCTAAACCTGAACTCCATCAAAATTGGCTTCCACTTAATCTCAGGCATCATTAACAAATGGCTGGGTTCTATGCTTTGGGAAGGCATCAGGAAGGAAGTCAGCCTGGTCCTCTGACAAACAAGAGTTGAGGCCACTGGGGATGCTCACTGGAGAGCAGTGGGGAAGGGCAGAGGAGCTTTAAGTGCTACAAAGCAGTACAACATTTTTGTTATGTTTCTAGCAATAGGCAAATTATTTCTTTTCATTTCTTGTCATATTTCCCAAGGACATCTTAAGGTACGGCCAAATCTCCAAGAGCTTCCTCAGTTGTCTTGAAGATCATTTTAGTAGCTCAAACATTTATCCACGTTATTACACTAAACACAGCTTTCCTGGTTGTTTCTGTTTGTGCTTTTGTTTTTACTATGTTGATGCACTTTTCAACAAAATTGTTTGCAAAAGTTTCCCTTTCTTTCCTGTAATGATGAAAACATCACTGGCAGAACCCAGCAGTTCTGTTGGAATCCCCCCCTCCCTGCTGACATGGGCTATAAGATGTACAATGAAACTGCACCATCCCAAAGTAAACACCCCAGGCTGCTCTGAGAGCAATGAATCCCCAAGTTTTCAGCCATACAACCTTCCTGTAGAGTGATGTTTATGGGTTGGTGACAAGAACAGCCACATTAAGTTCCATTAGAGACCCTTGGAGTCCTGGCGACATGACACAGCAGGTCCCAGTGGCTGAACATCTCTCATTCTGTCATGCTGGATAACACTGACAGACATATTTTACTGATACCGTACCCATGACAAATCAAGCTGCACACAATTCCTGGATGATTTCAAAGCTCCAGAGCCTCAAAAGCTCAAGTCTCCAAATCCAAGCTAATTTGTAGCCATGTCCAACGAGGTTACAACCCATCTACTTAAAGACTTCTTTGACAAGGATGAAAAACAATCAGTCCCTGACAAACAGTGACCTTTCTGAGATGGCTGTCTCCGGTCAGGGATCACTCACCCAGTGCTCAATTAGCTGATGCACACTGCTGTGCAGCCATGTACATCCCATCAGCCTGTGAGTCCGCACTGCCTACAAACAATGCTGCTCTATGCATTGCCTTGAAGGTGCAGTGGCCTGAACTTACTTACAGAGGTAAGAAGTTTACATGGCATCCTGCTGCAACCCAGTACCTCCCACGATCAGCTTATTCCCACCACAACCTCAAACAGCATCTTCCTGGGGAAAACCCACTCATCCCCTCACCAGCCATTAGCTCCTACCTCACTGACCGTTCCCCACCTGGTTATGATACACTCCATCTCTTCTCAGCACTCCCAATTTCTAAGATACTCAAGGAATTTTTGGAAGCAGTGAACAGAAATGAGGAGTTGAACTTCAAGTTATGCTGCTGCTGGTACAAGTGACAGAGCCTTTACTGATACCAACCTGGAAAATCATCATGGTATGGAAGAGCAGGAGCCATTTCTAGGCTCACTGATGCTGTTTAACACTGGACAGTCACCACTGAATAAAGCCATCTACAGATTTGGGTTTGTTAATGTAGAATGCTCTCCAGCCCAGCTCTTCCTTTCACAGACATGTTAATTAATATTAATTGATATATGTCAGCCTGAAGCAACACTTAACGAGCTTTGAATCAGGCAGCCAAACAGGGCATGATTTTGAGAGGTGCCGTGAGGAAGGGAGAAGCAGGACAGGAATTCAGCCCCTTGGACTCCCCTGCTTTGTCAACCTATGAAATGGATGCATCCGACATAACAGAATCAAGGTTGGAGGGGACCTCCAGAGGACATCCACGCTTTGGGGAAAGCTGTTTGTGTGTTGTCTATGGAGAAAGTACACCTATTTTCACTTATTTTAGAACCAACTGCAGAAAGCAAACCCACAGGGGAACAGAGGCATATATTCTTCATTTATCATCGCTGTATTTCACCAGCAGATATATTCACTCACCATCTGCGTCTCAAAAATGCCAGAGAAAACATTCATAGGAAATGACACAGAGGGAAAAAAAAATACCCAGGCAGATATAAACAGGCACATCATAAACAAGAACAACATTTTACCTGTAACTTGTATAACTCTAATAAGCACTGCAAGTCAACCCTTTAAATTATTGTGCAAATTATAACCATCATCTTTTGTTACACAGCACAGCCTTACAGAATATAAAATTATGACTGTGGTACTGAGATGCTAATAAGCTTTCTGCACCATTGGGTGGTTTAGCTGCAGATAGACTAATGTTGGCAGCAGATGAATAATTGCTCTCCATGTACTAAACATAACAGAGCTGCACAGAACTTCAGCATTTGTCAGCTTTATTTGTTTAAATGAGAAAAACGCTGACAGCAGTTATTGCTGTAATCCTTTTATTTATCAGACAAGGAAACTTGTGTTAGTTTAGTGGTCTGATCCTGCAGTAAGACCAAAGTTGAGATATTTGTAAACTAATTTGGAGGTGCAGTCCTCAACGTTCAGAAATTAAGAAAGAAAGAGAAGAAAAGCAGAAGGAAATACGTCAAACTATACCTATTATAATCTTATCACAGTAGGATCTATTAGCCCAGGCTCTTATTTTCTAAGCACACAGAGTGAACAAAGTTCCCCCGCTGCAATGCTTATGGAATGAACAAGAAAGGCAGACCATGCATCGCCATGCCCTTTTTGTAGCTCTGCTAAGGTAGAAGATGAAATAATTGAGTTTGTAACTGAGCAGTGGACCATGGCAGTGCATCCATCAGCCATGACACACGCTGCCTTACCTGCCCTGACCTCCTGCATCAGCAAAGCCACCAAAGCACAGACTGAGATGTAAACCATCAGCCCCATAGAACCCTTCGTAGACCCTCAGGCAGCCAGCTTGTGTCATCCCAACGTTTAACTACAAACCATACCGAGCTACAGAATTGATGCCCTTCCTCTCACATTGCTTCTATTCCTCAGGTTCACATATTGGCTCTTGTCACACGCACTCCATGCACAGCCTGGCTAAGAACTCACAGGCAGGGATTTGCAGAGATGTGCGTCTTCCTCACTTCTTTGTTTTTATTCTTCACTGCTATTCTACAATTCCTCTCCGGATTTCCATCACAAGTGGAAGGATGGAAAAGGGCAGCCCCATTTTCGTGCTGCATGACTTCCTTTTGGTGAACACACCGACACTCATTAACCAGAGGCACCACTTGTGCCATAAACTGAGTGCAGTTTCTCACAGATGGAGCCCACGCAGTGTGCAGAACATGGAGTGTTTGGTAGCAGAAATGTTTATTCCCCAGATTTGGCTCCAGAGATGAGAGGACTGTCAGAGTACTTGTTTATTCCCCTCAAAAAACCTCATGTCTGATGTTTATTGAAGGCAGAGGAAAGGTTCTGAAGCAGTCTGGGGATATGGATACACCCTGGGAGAGAACAGCATCCAGGCCTGTCCTTCACAGCTCACCCAACATAGCCATTCCTTGCACCTTCCTGCATGCTGAGGATCATCACGGCTGCTTTTAGAACACATTAACTATTGGGATCACGCCCGCGTGCAGACAGCAAACAATACTTTTAGTGCTAGCTCTGCCCTTGGGCTAAATTCAAATCTGCATCATTTATATTCCAGATCCCATTTGCTAAGCCTGTGCCTCCATGTCTCAAAACTCAATGTTACCGGGTGTTATTTAAAAGCAAAACAGAAAACCTACCACCTAATGTTGCTTCATCTTTTTTTATTCTATTATTAATCCAAGGCTTACAAAACATAATTGCAGTATTCACAAGACAGCTTTTCATTAACCATATGGAGGGAAAAACATTTAGGAACGACATTTCTTCTATATTGATTCAGCAGTGCCTTGAGAAGTAAAGGTTACGCCTATTAAATTCCTTTTGAAAAGGTAACTGTAGAAATTAGAACTCACCCAGATTAGCATTTACAAAAAGCTGTTAGGATGAAATTCCTTCAAGAATGTGTCACTTAAAGTGAATGCCAAACACCACTGTCACTTTAGGAGATGGTTCTTCCTTTTTTAAATGTGGAGGGTTTTTTTTTTCCCCTCTTAAAGAGGAATTTCTTGTATTGATGGAGAGGATGTTGTGCCTACGCTGCTATTTCCAACACGCGGAGTTGCCTAGCAATCGTGGAATTTAAAAAGAGGAGGAAAGCAATAACAAAACTGAATTGTGAAATTACAAGACAGCGCAGCATTAAATTGGTTTGCAATACTTATCAAGATGCTTCTAAATGAGAAAAGATAAAGGGTGTGCTGGAAGCATGATAAAAATCTGTTGATCGCTTTCAACTTTCTCCCTTCTTATTTCCCTTCCTTTAGTGAGACACTTTCACACAATAGATTCCTCCTGCTGAACTTTGTTACTTAGCAAACAACTATTCCTTCAGCTCAGTGCATCCTACAGCTCTCTGCCACAGAGCTGTGTTACACCCTCAGTTCTGTTTGTGCCTCTCACAATGCACTCTGCTATACACAGTGCTGACAGACACCACGTTGTCACACCTCCCCAAGGACACTGCCCTTACCTGTAGTCTCATCCATGCTTTCCTCCGACACGTGCTCGTTTTGGTGGACCCATTCACCGTTGCACTTGAAGAAAATCTGCATGGCTGGCATGGCTTTGCAGCGTAAGACGATGGGGTTGCTTTTGATAATGTAGGCATCATCTGGTTCCTCCATAAAGTGAGGCAGTGTTCCAGGAGCAGATGGGATGGACTCAGGAAGGGCTTCGCTGTTATCATTTCCTGAAAGGGGCAGAAAGGAAAACACATTTTATGTGTTGCTTTGTTTTTGGCTGCAAACCAAGCGTAAACCACCAAAAACGCGTATCTCATTAGAAACTACTTTTATTAAAGAACAACTTGGAGAATGCAATAGTTATCAGGACTGTGCTTTCCAAGGGTCTTGGCACACACCAAAACAAAACGATAATGGAAGAACTTCCAGGAAAATTAGAACATCAGAAAAAGTCATCATCCGTACTGCCAAGTCTTATAGATGGGCTCAGAAAGACTAAATGGGTCACCACAGATCATACAAGGTGTCCATGGAAGAAGGTGAACTAAACTTGATTCCCTTAAGCAGCATTCAGAGCTGTAACCACCAAAGCTCCCTTTCTTTTCAATGCTGACCTTCCTTCAAACAGCTGCTGCACATTTAAAAGGGTTCAGAGCGCTAACCATGGAGAAACATACTGATGTGAGCAGTGTTACTGCAGCACTCCAACAGTGACATAAGCAAACCGTGTTTCCAAGCCCACTCAGAGGAAATGTTCAACATTCTCCTGCACTGATCCCCCCTTCCTGCAGCCCTTGAAAGTGCTGTCGTTGTTGAAAAATGGCATCTGTAGGGCTAGAGCCTGCAGGGGATAAGGCTGCACCATGGGCAGGAGGATCCAAAGGCTTATTGCACGCCCTATTTTCTCTGCTTAGATGCAAACGCAGAAGCACTCAGGAACAATAAGAAGCATATGACATCAATTTGTAATAGGAATAACCCTGCTTAACACTCTGTACCTGTATTTGAAACTATATGCCGTGTACGTGGTGGGAAATGATTTTATTTCTGAGTAAGACCAAGAGACTTCCATTTTTCACAATGTTTTAAACTACATTTTTAGTGTACTTTATAAAATATTATCATAATTCTTAGCGTTTTACTACAGAACAGTTATGCCAATTTTCATCTTGTCAATCTTCAGTAATACGGCGTCCCTGCAGGCCTTATTAAATCCGTGCTTTATAGAATGACACTTTTGCTATTTCCTAAGAATTTGGAGAGGCACAGGAATCCCACGCTGCCATCAATTCTTTGAGTGCTTCACAAGGCAGCAATGACTTTGCGTGGGTTAGGGCTGGGTCAGAAGGGACCTCCAAGCCCACCACTTCCATCCATCCTCCATTGGGCTGCACAGGACCCCATCTGTGGCCTTGGGAGCCGCCAGGGATAGGAGGAATAGTGAAAGACTCTGGGAAGAATAGTGAACAACTTTACAGGGATCCCTTTGGTCAGAGAACTCTGAACAGCACACTGGGAGCCCCTACATTTGCTGTTTGGAGGGAGATACAAAGGATAAAACCTAAACTGTGCTGAAATGAAGGGCATAATTCTGCTCACAGGTGGGGTTGGGACTTAACAGCAACACACAGCCGTGGTATTATTGGGTTACTGACAAACACCTGCAAACAACAGACACCACTCGTTTACTACTTGTGCTTTTTTATTTAACACATCTTTCTTTTCTGTTTTCTTTCAACAGAACCCTCACTTGTTTTAACATTCATCTAAAGCCCATTGGAACTTTATGAGGGTTTTGATTTCAAGTTATTGCAGCTTTTAATTTATAACTGTCAGCCTTCAAGGTTCAGCCATACATACTCAAAGGAAGGCGGCTGTCCCACCACAACAGTGAATGACAGGACACAACTACCAAATGCAATCCCTGTGTGGCACTCATACTAATTAAGTAGTTCTGTATCATTTACCAGCGGTGCTGAATAAGTAATAATTGGATTCACTTTCAATGTATAGAGTTTAAAGAAAAATTATGCAGTGAGACTCATCAGCATGCATTGTTTGACTACTGACCGCTCTCTCTGTTTCCTGCTCTGTCAGTCTTTGCTAAATACCGTGTCCCTATAGACTTGAGTAAATCCATGTGGCAGAGGAAATAACAAAGGCATTAAAGGATTTCACACAGGCAACAAAATCTCATATTTCCATCAATGTCTGCGTGGCTGCCAAAAACCCCCCATTTCAGCGTACATGGCAAGGTCAGATGGTTAAAAGAATGAAGACAAATCACATTGAAGTTGCTTTTCCAACTAATGGCCCCAGTTTAGTTACAAAAACTGCTCCCCACTGAAGGAACGTGTCCAAAAGGGAGTCAGGCATTGCTTACAAACATGCCATGCAGCCACTGTGGGGTTTCCCATCTTAACAGCACACATTGGAAGTCACAAGAGCAAGGCATGTCTCATAGAGCCAACCTCAGGTGGCAGCATGTGAGACACTGAGCCTTCCTATGGATATAAAGTATAAACTTCCAGCAGCTGTACCATAATCCTCCCCCATCAAATATTTGGGCGACAGGTGGAAAATTGTTCTGCCAGCTGAAGGAAGACAAAATTCATCCCTCCTGGCAATTTTCTGCAATGAAAACTCCAAAAAAAAAACCAAAAACGAATGTGCAATAAGTTGTGGAAATAAATCTAAAATATTATCATACAAAAGCAATGTGCTCAAAATCTTTAGCTGCAAACAAACCTCGCTTATCTGAATTGTAAAGAATTCTATTTCTTTAGCATAGGACCGGATGCTAGGTTGGGTGCTTCCACTTGGAGCTTCATTTTACACCTATTTCTGTGTTGGGTTTTTTTCCCCATTTCACTCTGACAGCACTGTGGCTTCTTTGATCACTGCTTTTAAAGCATCACGAAGTCTGACAACAAATCTGGGCACGAAGCATTGGCAGTTTCAGTTTCCAAAAGGGTGAGAGGTCAGTCGACAAATGGATGTTGTGACTACAAGCCAGCAATGCAGCCAGCAGACCAGTGCCACTGACCCAAGTTCCCATTCTGTTAAAGCCATGCTAAGCTGCATGAGATACTTCTTTGTAGTTCAGAAGGTTTGGGATGACATCATGTCCTCGTGAGCAAAAAAGGAGAGTGAAAGTCAGGAACTGCGTTGTCTTCAACAAGATTAAAAACCAAGGCAAACATTTATTCATCTATTTGCTTTAACATTCCCTCCCTCTATGTAACCTACTCTACACCTTGAAAGCTGTTAAGGTTCAATTCTTTTTCCAGCAGTGATAAAACAGACACTAAGAGAAAGTCCTGTTGTACACAGAAGGTTATCTATGGGCTCAGGAATGGTGAGTGGAACTCTCAGGAGAACGACAGAACAACCTGCAGCACTTGGAAGCCAACTTTAATAATTCACTGCTTCGTGGTGAGAAAACCCACAAGAACTGCCTGTGTCTGCTGGAGGACGAGCCAACACCTTGATCTGAACCAGCCAACAAGAAACACGCGGGAACCCTTCCTTACATGATCCTATTTCTTACATTTCTCTGAACAATCCCCTCTTTCCCCCACTTCTCACCAAACAACGGTAACAGCACCGTAATCCAGATGCCTTTTCTCACAGAATCCATTTGAAAGAAACCCTACGATGTCAACAGCATTTTGCTGCAACAATAAAAGCCTCTGAAGTAGAGCTCTGTAAGTGAGCACAATGGCTTTCCCTGAGAAGAGTTTGTGTGCCAACGTGACCGAGGCCATCTCCTCAATCCTCGTTTATTCCATTTCTCTTTCCCTCGATCAGTCTGTTTCAGTAACATCTCTTTTCCCCATGAATTTCGTGTTCAGCTGACATCGTGCTGTCCCTCCATCCCTGCTGTTGCACGCAACTCATAGCAGTAACTTCCTAGAAACATTTTTAATGGGTGACGGGAGGGCAATGCATTTGTTTCCATCAATAACAATTAATACGTTGATGAAACATTAGTGGTCTTTTTAGTGCCAGAGATTAGTGTCACTCAATCACAATCCTTTATGTATTCTAAACCTATCAATGCTATACATATATATATGTATTTAAATGATATATTCCATTTATTAAAAATTAGGTGGATTACAAACTTGAGGAATCTTTCATACATTTAACATCCATATTCTTTTCTTTACGCATTAGCAAGGAATGCCAATCTTTAAAGGAAAAAAGCCACCCTAGCATTCTAAAGAGACAAATCAGTGACACAAATGCAATGTGTGAAGAACAGCAAACAAAAAGAAACAGAAAAAAACACAACTTTGAAAGGAAGTTGGTTAAAAATGTGGTAAAACCTGACTGTATGCATACAGAGAATCAAATGGATGAGGACAACTGCTGTGTATTTAGTTAGCAGTCAGCCTGAAAACACCACGGCCTCACCAGGGTGCTGAATGACCAAAACACACCTAAAACCTTCCTAGGAACAACACAGCTACAGTAACATGCTGACCAGACAGATGTCAGCTTCAGTGGCAATAGCATCAGTTACATAAACATTAAGAACTTCCTGGAAACACATTATACTTGTCAGTGGGTTGGAGGAGGTGGAGGGATACTTCATCTCACATCTCCAGATGGTGCCATAGGACCACCAGATGTGCCACACCTCCGGGCTCAGCAGATTGCACTGAAGGTTCAGGCTCTGCTGTTGCCTGGGATACTTGGCCTGTTTTAAGATAACAAGAAATACACTGTAAATAAATTAAACTGCATCATTTGGTTAGCTGATGTTACACATGCCTCATATCACTGCCAAGTGCAATGGTTGCCATCACAAAGTCAGTATTTATTTACAGCTCCTACACTATGGAACAGGTCTTTAAGGCAGCTGGAAAACTTCAGCACAGAAGCACATGACAAAGCAGAAGAGGGTGAAGGCAGGCTTCTCTGAAGAACCTTGCTTGGATTCTGACATGTGTGGATACCTCACATTTACCTTGAAAGCTACATATATTTCTTAGCAGTCTGGTCTTCTGCTCTAGGAACAGACTTCTCCCAAGTACAATTATTGACTTAACACAGCTGCTTATCAAGCCCTGGGTCAAAACGCAGCACCTGCTGATGTAGGCACTTGCAGCTCAGCGGCAGAGCAATAATAAATATAATAAACTTGTACCCAGTTCATAATCACACCTGTGGTACAACGCTCACTCTTAGCTGCAGCAGTATTTTATTTACTGAATGAGCCACCAGAGTTCCTTCCATGAACTCAGTTCACACATCCATTGTCATTAGTAAGGCTCAAGGTTTTGATGTGCCCAGCGGCCAATGCAGCTGCAGGAGGAGATGCTCACTGCAGAGCCATTGGCATTCTACTTCAAGAAGAACTTTGTTTTGTTTGCAAGTAATAAGCCTGTTGTACATTTGCTGGTAATATATTAAAAAGGGAGCAAATAAAACCCAAACGCACACCAAAACTGTTTTTCAAGCAACATATATTGCCTTTGAGACAGAAACAGAAGTATCAGAGAATCCCTATTTACTCAAGAGATCGAGATCTGAAGCAGGACTCAAAGCAAAAATCAACCTGTAGGCTGTAAACATTCACCATCAAGTCAAAGAGCTTTGAAATTCAAGTAAAAATTTAGTTTGGCCTTTGAACCTCACAAGGTCACGGTCTGATCCCAAGCACCAAACCATCAGTGCCCCGGGGATTCCAGTTTGCATGGGAACTGCAATAACCAGGGATGATAAGGATCCTGAAGGTTGTGCAGAGAGCAATGTAAGCATGCTGACTTGTATTCTGGTCAGAAATAGCTCTTATGCTTATAAGCTCTAATCATAGTATCACCTAAAATATCTTTCCCACTGGAAAAGTTGGCACTTTTCATTTATTTTCTTCTTTTGCCTTATACAGGAACCTTGCTGTGAATCAAACTCAAATATCAGTCACTGTCAGAGGTAAATTACAGTATGGCACATGACATTTAAATCACTCCTATCTGAATAGACATTATCACAATTCCAAATACAAAAGGAACTTCCCCCTCTCACCTATTCCTTTATTTGCCAAAGCTCATTACCAAATGCACAAGCAGAACAAAACATGAATCACTGGGCTTCTTTGGACTTAAAGATTCATTTTATAAATGTATAAACTAAATTAAAACCAGAAGTTTTAATTTAAATTAAAGCCTGAAGTGAAGCACAGTTATACTTCACTTGGGAAGAAAGTCAACGACAAGAGAAATAAGTCACGTTTCTTCCCTTGCCTTTACAAACAGTGCTGCTCTCAAGCTCTTCCCTAGCAAACATGACCTCTTAGAATCTACTTTATCCAAAACTGTACTAATAGTCATATCTACATGCAGTTACTCCATGTTAATTCCCATCCCTGTGGTTCTCACTGCATAAGCCAATGTTACTGCCAGTAATTCATCCCAAGAGAAGGGAAAGTGTATTTCTGCTCACAAATCACAAAGTTCCACAGGCCATGTAAAGGAAATAAGCAGAGAGTCTTCAGTACACAAACTGTTCCCCCTCCCCCTTTTTGGGTTGCGTTCTCCCTAAATATCAACTATGTCTCCTGTACTCTGAAATACTTCTGGAACAAATGGACCAAGACACAAGGAAGGAAGAGAGCTCTCTGAACTGCCCCATCTGCTCCTGAAATGATGTCGGATAAGACTGTTATGCCTATGATGAGACCTGAGTTCAGGTGACCTTAATTACCAAGACAACATGCAAGTATTCATTTGCAAAACCCGTGAACTATGAAAGCAAGAGCTTCTTTTCCTCCTGGCAGGCATTGAGACATTGCTGTCACGCATATCTTGAGGCATCCAATAGCCAAGAGTAGAGAAAACAGTGTAATTCTTAGCAACTGCCTTCTAAATCCCTAATGATCTAATTAAAAACTGGACTGAAGAACACTGTAGTTATTTTTGCTTCTTCGGATATCTCAAACCTAAGAAAATACCTAACATTAGGCATTGATAGACATCATTCTATCCGTAACATAGAGCACGCACTTCAGAACAGTGAGTTCAGATGAGAGCACTGCATTTCCTAATTCACATAAAGCACAATTAATATCACACATTAATTTTTCTTCGCAAGTGTTTTCATTCCTTGTCACACTTCACAACAAATTAAACGGAGCTCAATAGAGACACATTAAATTTAATTTGACTTTAAGGGTCCTGCCCATCCTAAACCATTCTGTGACTCTACTGTGCATTGGGCATTTCCAATATAACTGAGCTTATGAAGTATGCATTATCCCACGGCAGAGGAAAGATCCAATTAGTAGGTAGGTTCTGTGTAATTACAGAGACTCGAGTCTCAGGTGTTGTTTTTTTTTTTAATCTTTCTGTAAATACCAATCAAAGCAATGTGACATTTATATTAACAAATATTTTTATGACATATATGCAGTAACCGTATTTAAAATAATAAAGGAAAAAAACAGAAAGCCAGAGTGATGGGCACTTGTGCTCCTACAGAAAGGATATGCGTGAGTTGGCCATTAACCTTCTATCTGCTTTTTCAAGGTAAACCTCTGCTTCAAACACTTTATGAAACAGACATAAAACCAATTGCAACAGCTAAACGAAATAACCACAGAGGGAGAAGCAGGACAGGGAGATGGTAAAGTTAACGTGTTTTACAGCCTCTTGGTGTAATGGCACTGCAGAATGGGCAGTTTATTAACCCACCTGTCACATACTGGTCATTATTCATCTGCAGCAGCATCACCCCCGATGCTCTGCATGCAACCCTATCCACCCATGGAAGTACTGCTGCTTCAGAATTTGCATTACAGTTGAGATGAGAACCCCAAAGGACAACCTAGACACAAAAACACACTCATGTACTCCTGTGATCCCTCTTCAATTAAAGAAATGAATTCACCGAGTTGGGCATAAGAGGAAAGAAAAGATCAGAGAACACAAAGAGAAAGAAGAGACAAATTGCTGGAGGAGGAACACAGCACACAGTTATCGTTCAGATTTCAAAGTAGCGCATCAAGTTATCTGCACCCAATTGTGAAGTGAAAAAATACACAATATAATCTCAAAACCAGACTTGTTTTCCAAAGCCACATCTGCTGTAAGTGATAGATTCAGCAACATCTGGCAGTTTCTTAATGTCCCAAAGCAAATGGAACCCAATTAACCTGAAGCCTTCGCTCTTATTTGATGCTATATCAGCTTCACCTGGAGCTGAAAGCTTGGATCCCTGCACACCTCCTTCTGACTCCTAAGTATTATAGAACCTCATCTCTTGAGAAAGACAGCTTTAATATCCACGTGCTTCCTAAAAAAATGCAACCATGTAACAGATTGAAAACTGGTGAGGTTAAATGCCAAAGGAATAGCTTTCTTGACTCACCTTAACATCACTGTTTTCAAAGGATAATCCTACACTGCTCTGTTTTTTACTATTCTGCTGAAGATATCATGTGGTTTTTTTATTGGTTGATTTGAGTAAGCCTATAGTAAGGACACATTCTGCACATTTATGATTTCCTGCAAAGGAATATTTTCTACTTTAATACCTGAGTGAAATTCAAGGTATGATGGGGGCTATTTTCCTAACCTATAAAGCTTAAAGCTTGCAAAAGATCCTAATAAAAGAACCAACCTCCATAGGGTGTGTGTATGTGATTTAATAAGAAACAAACTTACGAAACATCATTCATACAGGATTGCAGAACACTGAGTCATACATAGAGGGGAAATGAAACAAGTGCAGAGGAAAACTTTATAGGTTGCAAAGGAAAAAGAAATATGCACTTATGATTATATAATGTGTTACTGTCGCTCCCTTTTAGAATTGCCATCCTAACATCCGTGTAACTAAAACTGAAATGGTAAGATATCTCAGCACCCTGTAATGTTGTACAGTGACAGACCTGTGAGGTATTTCAATTCATTTGTGTTACTGCAGCTCTTGTAAGACATTCTCTGTGCTAGAACGTGATAAGCTCCCTGCAGAGCCCTCTGCTTAATACAGCTGCAATTCTTCATTCTTTCTTTTCCTTCCAATCAAACACCTTTTCTTAAACCAGGGCAGAATCTAAGTCATCTGACATCTTACCTATACTGAGAACGTTCTTCACAGTGCCGATCTTAAAAGGTCCTTCAAAGGGAAGAACTGAAATACCATTCACCAACAGCCACTGTGCTGTGCAACACAAGCAAAACTGTTCCTGTAATAAGGAACAACCTGAGAGATGCCGAATCACAGAAATTCTAGGCAGCTCTGGAAAGGTGTCATCTCATGCCATGGGAGGATTCCTCATGCAGCTGCTTACCAATTGCTTAAATAGCTTTTTCCTAGCATTTTCCTTTACAGCAAATCAGTTCTCCCAACACTTTTGCTACCTGGCAGCTGCTGTCCTTCTGATCACCTGCCCGTTTGTGCAGCTGCTGCTGGGGGGAGAAACAAAGAACTCCAAACCAAAGCAAAAGAGGAATAAAAAACACACAAAAAAAAAGATCAATTTGGAAATACTGTCTCTCAAGAACCTCCTACACCAAACGCCCCTTCAGCTGACAAATTTGTGTAGCACAAAGATTTAATAATGTTCAAAACCTGACATTTTTCCATCTGAATCACATGCTACCTCATGAAAAATCTTTTCTACGCTCTCCTGCATGCTGCGTTTCAAGGAGAAAGGGCATTTTAAGCTTTTGTCATATTAAAGACCTGGAAAGACGTACAGCTGTTGGCTCTGCAGCAGTTGCTCATGCGAGAAATGCACACGTTGGGTGAGAATGGCAATCTCACTGTATTTGAATAGCTTATCCCATTACGTGCATCAGCTAAACCCTCTTGTCCTGAAATCTTTCTGCAAAGCACACCTTGAAGTAATAAACGCTCATCCCACTCTTCTCCTCTTCCACCCTTCAGACTAGTTAAGGTATTCACCAGTGTTAGGGTTTACCCTTGCGTGAATTCCATTGATTTTAACCTTGTCTGCCTAGGGGGTTTCCAAGCAATTTTACTAAATACTGCATTTTCTGATCTTCTGTTATACAGAATGCTTTACAAAGGAGCCTCAAGCAGACTGCACTTGAATGCAGGCTCTGGAACATAGACTGATGTTAAACCTTCCTGTGTTTGGGTAAGGAAGTGTAAAGCCCTGAGTGCTCCAGTATTCCTGAGAGCACCCCTCACTTAACCTCCACACAACAAGCTTCAGAATGGGACTTTTCATTTTTTTTAGAGGGATTTATTTGCTTTTTATTTTTCAGATTCCACAAGATTAGAACGTTATATGTTATTATTTAATTAACAACCAGTATCTCTTTTCTGCATTGACAAAAGAATCTTGATTTTTCAAGAGCCCAGGTGGAATAAATGATTCACAAAGATGTGAGTTTCTATAACGGCATCATCTCATACCACACATCCCATCTCCAAGGAGGGAGGAGGACAATCAGACCAAGAGCCCGCTCACATCAATACTGATGATGACAAAAGCTCACAGCATCAAATACCAAAATAAGTGCCCTCCAAACCAATAGGAATGTTCCTATTTGTAACAGGATATTCCCACACTGAGATAATAAAGCATTAAGAATGCCTGGCACACTAAATTAAACAACATCTTCTGCAATCTGATGAATAACAATAACACAAAGGTGACTGTGAGAGGTTCAGTTGGGTTTGGCTTTCAGCACAGACAGACTTCACCTTCACAGCTTTCTTCTTCAATGCATCATTTGACCTTCAAGATCTGACCCCAAACACCAGATGTCCCACACACAAAGGCCAACCACTATGGCAGCAGCAGGACTGGACCTGCTGCACATCTCAGAGTTAGCACAAGGTCAGTACGAAGGCTGTAGTGCAATTAACGCTATTGAAATAACAGCATGACTACTTTAAAAAGCAGAAATACGTTCCTACATTTCAAACTGCAGCCACATCCCTGAAGGGAAGTAAACTAAAGAGCTCGGAAACAACTCAATAGATCTTCTCTGTGGATTTTGGCTTCAAGTTATTCACAGATTACAGAAGCCACCATATTTTTCCCCTCCTGAGGTTACTGTATATATACCACCAGATAAATGCCAGAGAACAGCATTAAATACCCAGACATATGCGGTTTTCAGTTACAGCCAAAGAACTTGATCTGCTGCTTTACTGAGAAGTGAATGTCATCTCTTCATAGATGCTCAAGGAGCCAACAGAGCCTTGAGCTGCAGCCACTGATCCATTCCCCACCTGATCTCTATTTCTGGTCCAATAATACATGACACTCTTTAACTTACCCTCAAGTGGCTGCTAGGTATTAGGTCAAACAAGTCAAGTCACTCAGTAAAGCTCTGCAGTTTTTCATGCCAATGGGAGCTGGACCATTTCAAGTCTGCAATGGCAGCTGCTTAGTGGTGTGAGAAGCACCGCTGTTGTGTGTCATACAGTCTGCAAACAGAAGTACTGGACTCAATCAACAAGTCTGCAATGCAATGCAATCAACAAGTCTGCAATGCAATGCAATCAACAAGTCTGCAATGCAGACTTGTGCTGAATGCAGACTTGTGCTGAATGCAGTGTATTTTCACAATAGGCACATGTAATCCATAAAGAGAAACTTTACATGACAACAAACTGCAAGGAATTTTCTGCCTGGTGAGGGGAAGAGGGGTAAATGGCCGCACTGACACACTCACAACTCAGCAGCCTCTCTTAGAGCAAAAAGCTGCAATAACATCCCAGCAGGCTCCCATTTTTTTCCAGCGTGTCAAAAGCTATGGAGTATGATATTAAAATCCATCTCCTTTAAACTCCACAAACATGATATGTTAGCTGGATTTCTCTCTGTGAGGAGACGTGGTGCTTTAGCAGCTGTGATAAATGCTCACATTTGCTTAGCACTGTGATGGATAAGATACAGCTGACAGCTGCTCCCACTGAAGCCCTGTGCAGCTGTGGCTGCCATCTCTCACCTGCTGAGCCCTCCATGGGCAGGTAAAGCAACAACCTGGGGGTGACACAACACAAAGCAGAAAGCTGATCCAACAATATGCCCTTGATACATTCCTTTACCATTTAAAGCCATAACACATCATTTATTCCCTACAAAGATGATGTCTGTGCTCCTATTCGAGCCCTATCTAACCACAATCTGTCTAGAACCTTCTTTTCCTGACCCTGTGTGAACATCTAAAATAAATTTAACTGTTGACAGTGAAGTTGCATTTCCAATACTGCACTTGTATTGCTTTTAAGAAGCTGATCACATACAAGCATGTGCTAAGCCTTACAGCTTATGCTTAACTCATTGCCTTAGCATGGACAGTATGGACAACTGCACTGATGAAACAGACTCCCTGCAACCTGTCCATGCTGTGGCACCTCTTATAGATTGTTCTCTACCTTCTAAGTGCCAGCTGATCCCCTAAAGTCTCACATTGGTTGCTATTGCTGTAATGAGTAAAGGCTGTTAAGAAAAACACAGCACAGGTACATGAGCTAAGTCCAAAGGGATGACACAACAGCTGACCTCCAACAGATGTTTGTCCATCTGTCTCCTGATTCTCCCCCCATATCCCATCAGGGAGTGTGAGGCCATGTGGGGTTCAGCAGTTAGTTAAGAGCTCCCAGGCAGGAGCTGAGTGTGGTTCGTTCTGCACAACATGGGTAGCATAAGCAGGAAGGGGAACTGAAGGGAAGGGAGTGTTACACGAGCCTGATTGCAGCACTGCAGCCTTTTGGAGAAGTCATGACATTAAGGATTTTGTAATAGGAAGAACAAAACAAAACAGAGTACTGCTGAACGTGCTTGGCCAACTAGATAAAAACATGTAGCACCCAGAACTGAGCTATTGCTTGCAGTCAAATTCAACATCAGGAAGGAAGAAATAGCATCTCCTGGAAGCTGACAGCCTATAATTACCTTCATATAGTTAAGGATATATATCCACACACTGAACCTGGCATCTTGTGTTTAGGAGATGCTCACAAGGTGGTTTGGGGCTGCCCAGAGCCCTGTCAGTCACATTCACTAAGTCTTCCCCCTGCTTTGTATGAAAAGCAATAAGATGAGGAGAGTATTCAGGAACTGTGTTCAAATGTCTATGAACAATATTCTTTTCATATCTGCAAGATGATAAAAACCACTTGTTACTTCAGCGCTGTTTGAATCATCTTCTCCCCAAGAAAAGCAGCATTATTAATCTAGTATGTTTATCACAGCTCTGTGATTGAAAGGCTTTTTGTTCCAGGACTTGGAAGATGTATTTGTCAAGTCTGACAGCTCTGATGCAGCCTTGGAGTGAACATCAGCGTGTGAGGAGGAATTTATGAAGCCCTGAGCCCTAACAAGCAACTAGAAGCTTGGTGAGGTCTGATACTTGAACTGAGGAGGAGACAAACCAGGTATCTGGATAGAAACCCTTATTTCCATGTAGGAAAAAGACTTACTAGAAAGATGAAGTGCTGTGAAACAATGAAATGCCATGTTTAACATGGGCTTTACATACTTCATGCAGAAACTCACGTCTAAAATCCATCTATATATCTTTCACTTTAGAGCTTGAAAACTCAACAAGTAGAAATCTAATGTAAGAGATGAGGCGCAGTCTTTGCTCTTGCAGCGCAGTAAACTCAGTGGTGCTCCCTAAGGCTGAACTTAAACACGTGAGTTCAAACAAGCCCTCTATCTGACAAACCTGAGCACACGGCCGCAGTGCTGTAGTTTAAGGATCTTCTTCATCAAGAACTGTAAAACATGCTGAAAAATCAAACCAATGGGCCACTCCACGTCCAGAACAGTTCAATTAAATCAGCATCTGATCAAAAGCAAATGCAACCACTGAAGAAAAATGACTACGGATTCACAACATACAAAATGCAGCGCATGCATCCAAAGAAATGTTACACACTGAGTACTTTTAATAGATCAGATTCAAGTGATATCTGCTCTTTGGGTACATAACTATACATCACGTGCACAGAAATTATGCATCAGATCTCTTTGGTGTAAATTTGCACTGTTTCATTTTAGCGAAGAACTGAATACCCGAATCTTCTTACTGTCCACAAACACACTTGGAGATTTAAATATAATTGCCTTTAATACCAGACTTGACATTAAACCCAAAAGCTGACAGGACTCCATTATGTGACATCCACAAAGGTGAGAGCACAGCAGCAGAGATAGGAGCCACCCATGCTGTGCATCCAGCCAGACCTGGCCAACCTCCAGTTACACCACAGCTGTTCTGTCAATGTAAGAGGAATACATCAGAGAAGACTTATTTCTTTTGGAAAGCCGAGCAATCAGCTCATCCATCATCTTCCATCAGCAAGAACTTTTCTAAACAGAAGCAGAATAGGAGTCGATAAAATATGCTTAAATACCGCCCAGGCCTTTCCTTGCTGTGCTTTTAATTTGGTAAATAGATGCCTTCCATTGGGCAGCACCCTGGAGCCTTCGCTGTGACGTAGATTAAGTGCTCTGTGAGCATTGCGTTGCTGAATTGATCTCAAAGGTATAGCTAACTCTAACGGCCTTGAAATGCTGCCTTAAATCTCCCCGCTGCTTAATTCCAAACATTAAGAGAGGCACGTGGGGGTAAGGAAACTCTGGAGTTTCTTTTTATGGTTTTATTTAATCTCCTTGCTATACAAACAAGGGATGTGTGTTTTACAGGCAAGAAGCCAAAGTGTAATAATATATTTTAAAAAACCTGATAGAATATATTGTTAATTAAATTAAGTTTAGCCCCCAAAGACGTGTTTTGTCTCTTCTTCTGAGGCTTAATTAAGAATAATATTAAAAAACACCACCGTGAAATCAGCACGTATGAAAATAAGCAGCATGGGAAAGAAAAGCGGCTCTGGTAAAAGAGTTCTTACATCATTGTGAGGATGTGCCATTCTGGTCACCTTTTATTGCTTTTGTAAGTAACACATTCTACGTGGCAAATGCTTCTGTTTTTGTTATGTTGAAACTGTTTGCCCGCAAAACAAAAGAAAGCAGCACAAAGGGATGCACAAAGATCCCATTTGGTGCTGCCTTTGGTGTAGAAGAGCTCAGCATCACCTTCAAACCAATCAACCAACCCTAGAAACAATGAATTGCCATTGGGTAGCATCAGGTATAGGCACTGCTTGGAGCAAACCAGCAGTGAGTGTGGGCACAACCAACCTAAACTGGAGATATTCAGCCTAGCAAGTCATGGTTGCTGTGATGATAAAAGCTATGAAGATTTTGGTCCACTTGCTGCAGTCACAGTGGGGAAACATCAGAACTGAGCAGGAAAACACAGAGAGGCCCAGAAATTAACATGCAAAGTATTACAGAAGAAGTTGACTTTAACCTCCATCAGCCAAAACATGACAGCAGCCAGAGCCTCTCAAATAAAATGATTTCTTCGAATAAAGAAATGATGGAGGAGAAAGAAAGCTAAAAGAAAACGATTGCATTTCTCTTCCAATGTGAATTCAGCAAGCACGAATAAAAGGAAGATGCTGACAGCTGAGAGCTTATCTTCCAATAGATGCATGTGATTGTTTCAAATGCGATTTTGCACTTCAGGAGAAACAGAGGACATCATGCAAAGAAGTCAGCAACGGTGAATGCACATAACGAGTCAGTGAGGGATTTCTGTACTGAATTCATAGATTTAGATGGACGCCCTGCCAGCTTTTAGCACCAACTCATTCAGAGGCAGGCACAACAAAGCTGACAGCCACGAACTATTTGTGGAATCTTTTTCCCTGCCATTTAAATGACCTTTACCATTTTTACTAAGTCTTGCCTCCAATTCATGTCTGGTGTAATATTGAATAATTAACCACAGCACATGGACGCTTCACAAAAGCTCTTCGGGTGCCAGAATACCTCAGTGCATCTCAGGAGGGTGCATAAGACAAGTGCAGGTTTCCCTGTAGACCACAAGGGCTCACCCTAATACAAGGAGACCAGTGAGCAATTTGTACAGAGGACAGAGTGCACAGACGTGATGGAAGCCCCCTTATCTCCGCCACTTATTAAACAGCGATCACTGCACAAGCAAGAAGTAAATTTTGGATTTGGTTGCAAAGCTGGGTACAAAAGCAGATCTCTCCTGGTATTAACAGCATAACTCTAATCTATTCCTAGGGTAGAGATGGTTTATTTGCAAAGTTATAGCCCCGTTGTCACAGAAGGGGGTTTGCTATCAGCCACCAGGACTATACCCCCCAACAGAGCTCATACACTCCTGTAATAGAGCAAAGGGCACCAGACAGAATACCAAAGAGACCACATGGGGAAACAGCAGCGCTATCAAGGCACGGATTTATCTGAGACATTGCTACAGCTGAGTAGCATAACCCACCACAGTGTAAGCATTCTTACTATCACACTGCAGCTGCTTCTGGCCCTGTCAAGCAACGAGATAAGGATATCTTTCTAGAATTGAAGACCCAAAATGCAGAAGCGTCTTTGAAAACACACAACTGCTTCAGTTCTTTATACTGCTGGCAGATTTCATACATAAATTAGCTGATGTTATGGATGCTTCAAGAAAAACTTCTTTTTATTCCCCACATGCTTTGCTATTATGCTTAGTAATGCACTACACAAAGCATATGCATTGTCAAGCACCATAGGGAAAAGTAATAAAAGTATCAGTAGGGAAGTAGCAAAATGAGGGAAAAAAACTGTTCAGCAGTCTTTAATGAGGTCCTTCTGGTCTCCAGCCAAAGCCTTCAAGAGTAAGGCAGCGAGATTCCAATTAATCATAAATGAATAAATAAATCTGCAAATACAAAACTTGATCAAAACTCAGTTTCTCAAGGCAACAACACGCTGTTCCTGATACGAAAGCAGAACCTTGTTAACAAATCCTGTGCTCATTTTTGTTACTTTTCAGTTTGAACTCCAGATTTTTAATCAATCTTGTAGCACTTTGTTTGGAAGGGAGGCAGTCGCACTCACATCCACCCTTACGCCTGACTCAATGAGCATTGAACCATCACACCTCTGCTCCAAGGACAGCATTTTCACCCAAGCACAACTTCCTTCCATCTGGCAGTGGCATCTTCTATAGAGTGAGAGGTGTATATTTTGAAGACACGAAGAATAAAAAAAGGAATAATCCCATCTCCTGCCTGAGTGAGCTGCTGTGTCTTTATAACCTCGCTCACAAAACCTACTGAGCAGGCACTGACTGCTTTATAAAGGTCTTCAATATTGAAGTCAGGAGAACAGCTGAGGCTATAAAACCTGATCTGAAAGATCAGGTCAAAAAATGTAAGATGCACCTCTGCCCCTTCAGACACTGAGCACAGTGACTGTGAAATACACGTGTGCTTGTGGGGGAGCTGCTGAAAACACTGATCTGTTGAGGCTGCAATAGCTGGGACAGGAATGGGCTTTGCATCCCTCTCTGTTGGACTATTCCAGTCGAACCTATTCGATGTTATACAACCAATGAAATAGGAATTGAATGAGAGGGGGGAAAAAAGTATTCCAGGTGAGGAGAAGAGGAAATAAATTTGACTTCTAAACACTGCGGGTCAGTGTCCCAAGGCCTGACCTCACCTTGCATTGACATCATGGGGCTCTCTTTGCCATTCGTTTGTAATGTCATCTCAGAACCCTCCAATACACTGCCGTCTATCAGTGCTGGGCAGCTCAGCCCAAGCACCAGGGGTCAGATACAGCCACCAAATAGTTCTTGTCCTTAAAATAGGATTCACTGTTTTGTAGACAACACAAACAGCCCTGAGAAAACGCATAGCCTTGATTGGCAACTCAGGGTTGGGATGACAGATTTCCTCCCCACATGCACTCAAAGTTCTTTCCCTCCCACCACACCTCCACTCCTGCTGCTCCACAGAGCCTTCCTCTGCCTTGTTTGTCCTTCCACCCCATACAACTGTGCTATTCCCCCTCCTTGCTGTCCCCTGGAAAGCAATCACAGTACTTTTATCTCTTTCAAAAAGCAATATAATTCTTTTATTATCTCTTCCTTCTATAGTGATTTAAGGTGGAAAAACTAACCACGTTTGCTTTTAGAAGTTAGAAGGCTTGGCCTGATTTGTTTTTTAAAAGTCATATTTTATGGCAACTGTATTATCACTGTGAAACATCACCTCCTGCTGAGGACACACAGGTCATAAAGCCCTCCCAGCACCAGGATAAGAGCTGAGAGCTATTGAGTGGGGATGAGAGAAAGAATGGGAGCACAAGAGCGAAAAGCATGTAAGAGCTGCTGCTTCTGATATTCATTAGTCCAAAATGGAGACAAGCAAAGGTATTTTTCAAACTTCAGAAATATTTCCATCAGGAATGAAATAAACCACTCACTTGTGACATTGCACCCTGGGGCAGGTACAGGCTGTGATAGCAACTGTTCCCTTTAGGACAGTGCAGTCAGGGAGCAAACTGCACATAGCCAAATCCTACAGAGCTGCCTTCAAGTGCACTGACAGAGACCCTGAAAAGCAATGTGATAAATGGGGGAGCTGACAGCAGGACAGTTTGCTAGTTCCGTCCTCACATGCTCCTCCTTGGGGTTACCTATCAGTATCATCCTCCCATCAAAGCACAGAGACCTTCTGCAGCAGTACGGTGCAACCCAGTGGCTGCAGCCCTCCCATTCCATTAAGTACTGAATGTGCCCCCAAATGAGATGTGCTGCAGCCATCTGACTGCCAGCTCCGAGCCCGAGGCCTCCATCAGCTTCAGAACAGCCTTTGGACAGGGGCAAGGGCTGTCAGGTACCACTGAGCATCAAAGAAAGTAACTGTCATTTGGGAAAGCCAAATGCTTCCCAAAGCTGTTCCGACTGACGGCCCTGTAATTCACCATCACCTCCAAGTTGATCATTTCATTCCGTTTGCATGTTTCCAAATTACACAAGAATTGTGTTGTTTGCACTTTTAATCTGGTAACAGCTCTCTGGCAGCCCTGTGCATGCCATGGGGGAGGTCTCCTAATTTATGTAAAGTATTACAGAAAAATGATCTATATGACAGTTAGGAATAAAATACTAAATGCAAGTCATTACTCACTGAAGATAATTTGAGAGCATTTTGTCAGGGGACACATTAGATTACAGAGGATAAAAAGTAGGAATAGGTATTCACATATTTATTCATATTTGCATAATCAACTGAAGGAGGCAGTGGATGTTCTCTTGGGCCCAACTAGCACAGAATGAATTGAACAACAGTTTGGAAACTTTCTATTATTTTGCATGCTATCAACACGGTATCTTTTTCCTTCCAGGTCTTGCAAAGAGATGCAGCTCTTAGCCCAGAAATAAGTATGGCCCCTTGATTCAAGTGTTGCTTCCAACTAACAAATGATATGATGTAAGCTGGCTTACATAAAAGGAAAAAAGAAGTGCAACTTGGAATATCATAGGTGTTCCTACATGAGCATTCCTGCCACATCTCAGAGCAGTAGATGCAATTTAAGTAGGTCTGACACTTTGCTTTATCCAGAATAGCCACCATCCACCTCCCGGAAGGAGCACAGACAGCCTCAGCTGGGATGACATTCCCAGAGCTAATAAGAAGCCCAGCCAACAGATGGGAGATTAAAACAATTGTTCAAATCCAGCTTTGAGCGACTGGCTTTTGTGCATCACTTAAGATTTTAAGCGATAATTTTATTGTGATCAATCTGCACAGCAATCAGTTCAAGAGAAAGCAATAGCTGCATTATTTTGTGCATTAAAATTCCAGACAAATCTGAACTAAATTCCTCAGGATGGGCATTAGGAGAACGTTGTTGGATTCCACAGCCACAACCAACAGAGGGCAACAGGGCTGAGCATCAGGGATGCACAACGCCATGAGCTGGGGAGCACCAACCACTGTGCCAAACACTGCAGGTTGGAACTGGAGGTAAAGGACCATAATTCACGGAACACCTGATGGAATCACAAATGCAATTCAGAGCAAAGAAGCAGAAGTACCTCAGAAGCTGCTTCTTGCGCTGTCGTTTGAGCTTGGGGGTTTGTTTTGTTAACATGGATTATGTTAACAACATGCTGTAATTTTTTGTTCTTAAATGCAACATCCTGAACAGCAAGAAACGAGCGTCAAGATGTCAGTGAAATTACTTTGCTTCGTATTCTAACAACTGTTTAATTTTAAGCACACAGCATCCACATGAAATTTCCCCAACAATTGCATCAAAAAGGCTTCATATTCTTTAAAAGGCGACGGCAGAAGCGTTGGTTAAATGTTGTATGAAAGATTCATTGTAAATTAAAAATTCAAAAGTACTCAACAGATCCAAGAAGAGTTCAAAACCATCTGTTACCATAAATTACCTTTATTTCTTTATCTCAGCGTCGCCATATGCCATGGGACAGGAGCCCCTCAAAGCTGTGTTTAGGATCGGACAGCAATACTGAGCTCTCAGTGCAGCACAACACACATCTTGGCTTTGTGAAGAGGCCCAGGCCATGTTAGGGTTCTAACATGAGTTTGTATAATACACCATGTCTGTTCTACCACCACACGGCTATTTGTGCTTACTGCCATTTCAAAAACCTGAGGAAAGAAAGAATTGTCTCCCTTTAAAAGTCTCCATTTCATCACAGTATAAGTAAAGGCACTGCAGACAATCTAAACATCTTACCGTTACTTTCCTACAGCTCTCCTCCTTGCAACGTGATGAAGTAGGCATGATTGCTAATGTGCTCTGTTATGACACGAGCTGAGAAAATCATTTCCATTAATCTGAAGTGATTAAAGTTCATTTGCTCCTGTCTGCCACACACCAGAGAAGAATGTATAATACACCCAAAGTTGCTGTAACATCCTTTAACACACCTGTGCTCTGTTTGCTTTGTTTTAATGGTGCTATCAAGTTCATATATACTCACACGCTGATTTTCAAAGTAACTGAAATGTAAATGGTGATGATTCTCCTCTTTGGAGAAGCACAGACCAGCACATGTGTGACACATGGGCTGCTAGAAAGCTCCCAGCTGGGACAGCACCACACAGTACCAGGATAGGAGTGGGCACAGCACTGCATGGGGCTCCCTGGAGATGCAGGCAGCATTCCATAAGGAATGGGCAGTAACTCCAGCCAACAGAATACCTCCCACAGCACAACATTGTGACCCAAGAAAACCCCTCAGAGAACTTCTTACTTTTCGTTCACCTTGCCAAGACCCAGGAAACTTTCTAATATCCAAGCTGATATGCAGCCAATAAGGCTGGGTGTCCTGGGGTTCACTTACAGGTATGAATGGAAACCAATGCCAGGTTATCTGCATAGAGATGCCCATCCATTCTTGTTACCTTAAAAAAAAAAAACAGCAGTTCCTGCACTGTCACAGCTTCTTATTCCAAATTCGAATGGAAGATGTAACACTCCTTGCCAGAAGAAGCACCTATTGAGGCAGCAGGAAGACAAACACTACTGCACAGCCAGCTGCATGGAAACCTGCCTGTATGGAAGTCACCCTGTGGCAGCTGCCTGAATCCCTTCATGGAACAGGAGTGGTTCGAGGATTGCATTTATACCTTCACATCATACTGAGGGCACTGCTAAACACACAAGTTTCAGTTAGGTGATGTTTATGTTCATCATAAGTCCTCACAACAGACGCAGTGAGGGCAAAGGGGACTCAGAGACATAACCCTGCACCTCTAAACCTTTACACGACACCCATATCAGACATATACACCTGTTTGTCTTAGACAATCAATATGATGCATGCTTTATATTCCCTGTTTCTACTCAGGAGAACTTGAAATGGGCCTTCACAGAGCAGCCCCAACAGAACAAACACCAAACTGCTCTGCTAAATGTCTGAGTGGAATAGATTGGGCTCACTGCATTCTTAGTGCCAATAGGCAGCACAGCACACTGCTGCAGATACGAGCAAATAATGTCATTTCTTTGCAACAGAAAGCAGCCAGTTTTCCTTAAAAGGAAGATCTCAGTTGAATAGGAGGAAAAAACCCCCTTGATGCTGAGATCTATGCAACCTTGGAGGAGTTTCTTTTGAGATATGTGGTGGAAACATTGCCACAGTTCAACCCTGGAAACTCTTCTGTAGGGAACAGCTCTGCACTAATGGCCAAAGGGGGGTTAAGGTGACCCACAGTCACACCTACATCTGTTTCCTTCTCAAAATCCCACCCTATTTTTTTGTTAAACATATTTCTAATAAAGTTGAATGTACAACAGCTCCACCAAATGAGCTTTTTCAGCCCCCTAACACAATTTAAACATCACTTTTGCATGGTACAATTCTACTCCTGCATGAAAAGAGAGCCAAGGAAAAAAAAACACCCCGAAAATGTTAAAAATAAATTATTAAAACGCTTTGCAGATAATGCTGCTGCCTCAGTGCCAGGTAAGTGTTCACAGCAGATTCGATGCTGTAAACCCTTTTATGAGACTTCAGCACTTAGGAATGAAATTGTAAATGGGAAAGTGCAGATCGCTTTGATTTAGAAAATTGTTGCCATTAACCAGTTTACAAAGCATCTACTGTTTCAGCATCATTATCCCCAGTGTGTCAAACTAAGTGGTTTCACAATATTTAAAGCACTCCCAACTTCCTCATAAATATCATTTATATTCCACGTCTGCTATTCAGCGTACCGAGACACATCATTTACATTCCTCTGTAGTTACATAGCATGATTACCTGAACAGATATAGCCTTACCTGACATAAATAATGAGAAAACAAAAGGCCATGGCTGTTCAAAAGGTTTAATAACTCAGGTAGCATTAAGGCTTGTAATGCACTCTGTGTTTATAAGCATTAAGAATTTCTCAGTGCACAGAAAGTGTAGAAATGCTCAAACCTTTGGGTCACTGTGCTGTCTCCTACTTGTAGTTGTGTACATGTGAATATTCCATATGCCTCAGTGCACGGTCAGTGTTGTGCAATGGGTGTTTTTCACCTTTCTGGGAGGTTTAGTCAACATTTGTTGAAGGACAACTGAACACTTCCTCTAGTTAATTGTAGTACCACTGAATGTTGGTTTCTATCAAGCTGAGTATCAGGAGATGGTTCTGTGCATCAAACCATTGCAACTTCAATTGTCTGGATAAGCACACATCCTGGAATCATTTATTTGGGTGTATCTACATTTGTCCTTCAACATTTCCATCATTGATTTCAGTTTTTAAAGTCCCTTCCAAACCAAACCATTCTATGGTTCCATGAAATTCAGCACATTGTGGCCACATGCAGAGTGTTTCCCCACACTTTGGCATCTGAACATCAGCTGCTTCATGTCAGGTTTTCAATCAACATATTGGTAACTTGGATCAAAAGCAGCAGGTTAGTGCACCTCATATGCAGCACACAGGAGAACAGCTTCCAGGTACCCAAGGTTAAACCACTGAGAAGTTCTTGATGAGAAAGGCATGGAACTGCCCATGTCAGCATAGACAAGTGACATAGAAGGCAATGGCAGGGACAGAAAATGCCAACAAATTGACAGGCCCCTGCATATAGACACTCAGCTTCTCAGTATAGGCAAATGAACACTGTAAGCTGCAAAACGTATGTTCTAAGTGTACATTTATTCCTATGGAAATGGCTTTTTGCCAAGAAAATCTTGACACAGGTAAGACAAACGCCTCTAGAATGTATTAAAGAATCTACATGCATCAAATAAGGATAAACGATTGGCTCTCCAGGTGATTTCACAGGCTATTTTTTCATGAATTATGCTGCCAGTCTGATAATTCACTTTCACATGGAGACAAAGGGAAAGCAAAAAGGAAAAAACATAGAACAGGTGAGACAAGGTTCAAAAGTAAAGTGATTAGGGAATGCAGAGAAGTGCCATGATATCAATATAAACATTAGGGTTGGAAGGAACCCTAAAGAACACTCAGCTCTATCTCCCTTGCCACAAACAGGGCCAGCCTTACACAGTGAGGCTGCTCAAAGCCCCACCAACCCATAATTGAGCACTTCCAGTGGGGAATGGGACATCCCTATCTTCTCTGGGCAGCCTGTCCAGTGCCTTCCCATGAAACACGTATCCATCCACTCCCAAGCGATGCTGCTAACCCTGTCAGCATCCAGCTCCTTTTTCCCTTCCATTTCTTTCTACTCAGTTTGACTTTGCCAGAAGCAAAATCAACTCAGTAAGCAGCTGCAGAAAAACAAGGAAATTTATCTCCTTTTATTTCTTTGGAAGAAGACATCAAAAAGAAATCCAGCAGCGTTATACGTTTGAGGGGAGAAACACATCTTTCTGCAAAGATGTGCATCTTCTATCATTTGGCAGAGCTGCAGCCATTCAAAACCTATGATTCTAAACAGAAAACTCAATTGTGATGATGTCCCAAGGCGGTTTCAATTTACAATTAAACCCCTCTGTATAGTAACAGTTAGTTTCATTGCATTGCTGATGCAAATTGCTGTATGTTGCTTTGTTTCGAGGGTGAGTTCTTCCTGTTCCTGCCTACCTGCCTGTGTTTTTTTTTCACCCTACCACCCTCTGCCCCAAGGGGCTTCATAGAAATTCTTCTCCTATTTTTCTGTATAGCAACAGCTTAGGAATAGCTTGTTTTAAACCCAGTGCTATAAAGGCATTTATGAAATCAATGAAGATTCTTACATTTACCCAACAACAGCATAGAAACTGCAACCTCTGCTCAAGTGTAGCACAGTGCTCTACTTTGAAGCATTCACAGCACACATCTTCCCATCCCCTGAATACGTCTGTGTGCGACAACAATGCAGCCTACGAGACAGAAATTGTAGGACTTGAATTCAATGGCCACTACTGTGTATTGCTTCACAGAAACCTGGGCTTAAAAGAAAGCAATCAGCATGAAGCACTGACATAGCAACAGCAGACAGAATTTTTTCTGGTTCAAGGAGAAACTTATATTCTATATTCTGTGAAAGGTGTGGAAACTTCTTTCCAGCTTACGTTAGACAGACATCAGATTTTCATGGCTGCAATCAACACCCAGGGATTCTAAGAAAACCTTGCCTTCCAATTAGCTGTCTCGAATGACATGGGTCAGCCTTTAAGTGCTCTCATGTGCTCTCACTTGTTCTTAACAGGAACCGCCGGATGTTTAATAGGTCTTGCGGAAAAAAAAAAGCAAACAACCATCTGATAGCACTTGTCTTATTCAAAAAAAAATCACTTACAGTGATGTATTCATTGATCCTATCACCTCTCACTTTCCCTTGCTCAAAACCCAGCTGGAATAGGGAAAAACCATCCTACTTGTGAATAAATATCAGAAGATTTAACCAAAGTAAAGACATACAGAAGAAAGCAAAAGAGGACCTAGATATCCTAAATCCTACTTCTTAATCACTGCTGTGTTAGCCAATAGAGGTCAGCACCTTTGGCAGTATACACCCATGCAACCCCACCAGTTTTAGCAAAACAGTGAGAAATTACAGATGCTGAAAATATCACTCAGTTATTTGATCTTGAGCACCTTTCTGAAGGTCATGTTTTAATAGGTAGACATGGAGCTATCATTCACCTTTATGTAAATACAAGAACTACTAAAGCACAACCCAAAGAATAAAGCACAATGAAATGCCAAAAATGACCGTAAGCAGTTCCCTCCACGCATCTCTTCCTTCAAAACCAACCACGCTGCAAAGACATTATTTCCATCAGAAATGGATTACAGTGTGATTTTGGTCACTCCTCATTGATCAACCCCTCCTTACTGACCCACCCCAGCCATGCCATACAAACAGAGCTCATGCAGTATATTCAGAGGGTGCTTCATCAAAAGCCAAATGCAAGCCAGCAACGCTCGATATTAATATATTCATCAGCAAATTCTTTTGCACAGACTCTGCGTTTTTTTCCTTTTTTTGATCCTCCAATATTAAAGATGCTTTGTGCTTCAAAGACATTAAGTCAAGGGCTTTGTTCCTAGGCTTCTAACAAACCTTTACTGAGAGAGCGCTATAACACAGCGCATCACATACCAGAATGAAGTCTTAATGCTTCAACAGTGCGGTGGTGGGACTTGTTTATTTTTCCTGTTTTGTGTTGTTTTTAATATCACTCTCAATTAAAAGAGCTCAAAAATCTAAGCTTGGACTGACATCGGACTTCAGAAACATTGCCAACGAAGCCACTGTTTCATGCACCTTCCCCTAGAAGATTATTTAAAGTTTTTAGTTATAATTTGAGTAAATAATAATTGAGGAGATCAACAAGCACTCATACTTGTCTTTATTCTGAGAGATCAATCAGCATGTATAAATTAGACAAGAAAACAAAGGTGGACACAGAGACAAAGATTCAAGACTAGCTGCTGCCTTCCCTATTGCCAGAACCAGCTCCAGCATTGATCTCGACCTGAGCAATTGATTCATACCACAGACAAAATGAAAGGCACCTGGAAGCCCTCAGATCCCAAATACTCAGCCTGTCTTCTTTATATTTGTATATTCAAAGTTGTGTTTCTCTTCCTCTTACCAGCTCACAACGTACCACTATTTAGAACAGCAAGATTTAGAGAGAGAGAAAGAAAAGAAGAACGGCTTAAAGGAAAAAGCAACTGCAGAAAACAGTGAAGGAACAACACATACCAACCCATGTTCTGCTCCCTCTGGCTAAAAGCTTTATGGGATGACACTGCACCACACTTCAGCAATAATTTTTAAGCACACTTATCACTTCATCCCCATTTTGTATAATAAAGTCAAAGAAAATAAGAGAGAAAGCTGAAGCATCAGCACAATGAACAAGTCACAGGTCACATCAAGTTCAATTTCAGAGGCTTTTATACTGGAGCCTGCAGCACAATCACTGTATGGGAATCACAACTCCAACAATCCCTTCTCCCAGGCACATTTCCCATCTTCAAAACACAGGTCATACAGAACTCATCTGGGCCTTTTCCTTCACAACACACCGAGCTTGAAAAACTATTTCAGATTAGATCTTAATGGAATTACACTGCTTTAGTTACTGCTGAAGCAATGAATGCAGTCATCCTGGGTTACTCCCAGGTGGTGCTGTGCAGGTCCTGGGCTGCCATCTGCTATAAGGGCCTCAGGGTACCATCCAAACAAAGTCAAGCTCCCAAAGCTCTGTGCTGCATCTAGATGGCTTCAATGACTACATACCACCATGCAATTGCAGTCTTTTCTCCTTATAGCTTCAAAATGAACGATGATGTCATGTATTTTGTTGCACAAAAAGAGTCATCTTTTGCTTTGAGTATTTTTGACTCAAACTAACATTTATTGCATTGATACTCCAAAACAGCTCCGGAATTCTAAGGCTCCTATTCAGGAAGGATATATATATAAAACAGGATTCCTGAAAGCTGTTTGTGGAGTTATGGAAGCAGAACTTCATGCCCTGCTAAGCAGAACAGTCACAGCAATGCACCATAGGAAAAGTACGGTTGTTTTTCTGATCCTATAGTGCTGCTTCAAATAGTGCAGATTATTATTATCATATATTCTAAATAACTGCTCATGCACAAGCTCTTAGTTGTCATCCTGGCAACAACCTGAACATCACTGGCCAGGGAAAGCCCCACTTACAAGAGCTTTAAACATGGAGCATGCCCTCAGTAATGGAGATTTTACAGTGCATTTGGAAATAACTTGAGCTCCTGTTGAAGGCTCTGAGTGTAACCCCACGCACAGCCCTCTGTAGCTGCTGCTAAATAAAGCACACAGAACTTCTTTAAAAAAGATTGCCAAAAATTGCCAGATTTTCAGCTTCCTAAACATTTCCCTCTCATCAGTCTCCTGAGAGTCTGACCACGTGCATCCTTTGGGACAGCTTCCAAGAGCTTTACATTGAATAAAGAAGAGTGGAAACCAATATCACGTAGACTTGTATGAAGCTGCAAAAAAAACCACGCAGTTGCTGCCAACACCTCCAAAACGTTTTAACAAAACATGCATTTAAGCAAACCCTTCAGCAGAGCTGTTTGGAGCCCAACTCCCTGCCACGCTGCTCTCGGAAGGAGATTTGTCACTGAGCTGAGTGATGGCACACGCCGGGAAGATTTACCTCGCTCAGATTAATCGAGTCACACAACGGCAAAACTTCTGCCTGAGGTCTTTGTCAAATCTACAGAAGCAGATCCAAATCGCAGCGCAACGTTTTAATCAAGTGACATATGGCTCCTTCTACCTCTATATTTCAATGCTACGCTGTGAAACACCCTTCTTGCAAAGATTTCTTTTTTAAGAATTCTCTAAAATACCACGTGTGTATCGCTAAAAAGAGAGAAAATGGAGCTGTGTGAGGAAAAAAAAGCAACACACTTCGTTTAACAGAGCAAAAAACAAAGCATTGCTCTGCTTGCTTTCACATTTGCATCTCGAAGTCTTAACGCTGCAGTGGTTCTGTATCGCTGGTAGAACCACACCAGAAAGGCAAAGCCAGGAGGCAGTTTGGAAAGAGCTCTTCAAGATGACACCCACAGAACAGCCCCTTTGCTTTATCCTGATGGGTTAAATCTAATCTTTCTATTTTATGGTTGTTTAACCATTCTATACCCTCTCTCCCCATCAGGGATGGCTGCTTTCAGCCCTTGGTTTCAGCACACAGCAGCGCAGATGGGGCGCAGAGCTCCTGAAGCACTGCAGAACATGAGGTCTCAGTGCTGGAGCAGCTCTTTGGCCACCTTCAATGACTCAGGATTGCTACAGACATCAGAAGCAGCAGCCAGGAGTGTCTCTGCCCAGTCAGTGCAGACAAAATTACCACAGTAGGGAAAATCTGCTTAGAGCAAAACTCCTACAGTGACTAAAGCAAGCTTGGTTGGGATAAGCAGCAAACCCCAAAGCCCTGCACTGCCATATACAGCCACTCCTTGTCACTCAGCTATTATGGAAGTAGGAACATCAGGGCCCAGACGGGCTCAGATATTGCTTAACCTGCCATTTAGAACTCTTTTGTCACACATCAGCATTTCTGCTTTCAAGGAAGAAAAGAGCACCGCTCTGAAAATACATTTTTAAAAGACAGATCTGAATGGCACAGCTGTCAGCAGAGTTGTGTTTTCACAGACATGGAAGTGCCATCCACACCTCCTTGCAGCACTGCAGGCAGAGCTGTGATGGGTGCCTCAGCACCTCGGGGTGCCAGCAGACAGGGAGGGCGAGCTGCTAAATACAACGCAGCTATGGGACTGTTGGGATCTCCCACGTGTCTCCAAAAAAAGGTTTTGGCACTCATTGTTTAACAGCAGTGACTGACGTGACCTCAGTAAACAATCTGCTTCTAATTAACAGTTATGCTTAAAAGAGCAACTACACTATCAAATCAGGACATAAGGTTAAGTGCACTGATGGAGCAGCCTGGTACCAGACAGTCACACCCTCTGATGTGCCATCATGGTGTATGTTTATACTGGGGAAGCAACCAATTATTCCCAACTTCAGATAATCTGCTAAAAGCCCTTTCTAATTACATATTACAACAGCTCCTATCCTGAATTCTTATACAGCATCCTACATCCAATTCCACACAATGATTCAAGAGCGCTGTAAAGGGATTCAGAGGTCATATGGATGCTGAATGAAACAATCCCTCATCATCATCAGACAGTGCTCACCAGTACACATCAGGTTAAAGTTGTTTGATCAAGAATGTCCTGTGGACAGAGAGTAAATGCCTGCATAGCCAACAGGAGAAGTTCCTGCCATCCCTAAGTGACAGCAAATGCTTTGGGCAGGCAAAGCACAGTGACATATTTGACAGTTGGCATCATGGTTAAGCAGCTTGAATATTTTTCCAAGCCTTTGAGAGAAGGTTACAGAGTAGAGGTCATGGTTTATAAAATTCATTGACAGCAGTAATTTGTCTAAAAAGAACCCAACTTAATTCACATGCAATTAAATCATTATTTAAATGGAAAACAACAGAACTATGCTCTTTCAGCAAATGCTTCTGTAATTTACTGCTGGGACCAAATACTCATCCTTCCACTTTCCCGGTGCTCAATGGGATGACCCGTAATCATGTACCAGAGGCAGGATCTGGTACCAGTCAGGGTCTATCAGAACCCCAAAGATCCCTTGCAGAGCTGCTCTCCTTTCAGGAGGAGGAGGCAGCTGCCACAGCCTCCAACTGTTCATCTGCTCAGAATGAGTTCAGAACTTTAAGGTAAGAAGTAATGAGGCTGGAATCTGTGCCATTACACCATGCAAAGTCAGCACCTATCCCCAGGGACTGGGGATGTCATTGGAGGGAGGAAAGAAAACAGAACAGCGTCCTGAAAGAGGGTCAAAGCAGCAGATATAGAGCTTCAATTGGCTGTGTCCCTAAGCACACATCCCTAGCAAGGCAGGGTTGAACATTTAATAGCTGTTCCGCTGCTTCCTGTGCCACACTCAGCTGATAAACTCACACTCTAAGAACTCGGTCCCAGTCAGCACTCCCAGCACTCACATCATGGCCCACCCTGCACATGGATTCCCCATCACTTCTAATAAGAGCCCCTTCTCTCCAAAATGCTCCCTTGTTCAATCTGACACAGCCAATTTACAGGGCCAGGAGTTTTTCTGTTCTCACAAGGAGGACCTGAAGGGGAAGAAATACAGCACTGGACCTTCCCAGAAACCACCTTCAATGAATCAAACATATTTCAGTGGCTTCCAGAGCATCCTGCTGCAAATGATCCTAATAACTTTCTTTTGTTCACGACTGAGTGCGTTACCCCAGCAGGATCCCAGGCGCAGCACTGCAAGACTAATTGGTTTTTACCATGTATATAATAGAAAAGCTTATAATGTTTTCAGTCATAACTTGAGTAGGATTAAAATAAAGTAAATAGGCCTGAGAAGTCAGTGCTGCGGATGTAATTTAGGAGAGGTTATTTTTATACTTTAATGCAATTTAATATATTAAACTAAAACAGTGCCTTTGAGATGGACCACAACACTCCAACTTTAACAGCTTCCTAAGTTTGAAGGATAACACACTGGAGCTTTGCTGGATGCCGTTATCATTTTTAAAGTCATTCACATTTCGGTTTTGATCTATTTTATGTTCCTTGGCACAGATGAAGTTATTACAAAACTAACGTCAATCGCCTGCATCACAGCAGATTTTTTTTTTTTCCTTTGGACCCACAAACGTAATTATCCTCCCACGGAAAAGAAAGGAAAACGAAGAGAGGGCTTCTACTGCTGACAGACACTGCCCTACATTTTTAACACAGGGAGAAGAAGGTGCTGTCAAACATGCAAATCATTTCCAAGCAAACACCTTCCCCAGGGGCCGTGTTTACAACAGCTAAAGCAGGAACGGGGAGCGCAGCAACTTTTTGTTTTCATGTTAGCAGGAAACAAGGCAGCATCAAAGCAGATCTCTGGTGAGGCTGCAGCGCACAAAGTCAACACCGTGGCAATTTTTGCTGCCAATCAAAGGATTTCCTCTGGATTTCACAAGCTCTGCAAGCCAGACCTCCTCGTGAGTAGATCGGCGCTCCTCCCTTGAGAAAGGCAAACTAATAGCCTTTGTTTTAATGTGAGAAAGGCAAAGAGAACCAAAGACAAGGATAGATATCACATACTAACGAAGCACGAAAGCATACTTTTTGTTTAAAAAGTTGTTCGTCTGACCATTTGTCCTCTTTCTGTATTATAGCAATTAGAAACATCCTGCTTCACTTGTTTGAAATTATCTACAGGGCCAACAAACAGGGCAACCAAAAGACATGGCTTCAGATCACATAAAGGTGCAGAATTCACATGAGAAATATCAGTGCAGAGCAACTGGCTGCTACCAGCACACATCCCTTACTATCAAGGATGAACAGAGGTGTTCACTAAGCTACCCTCGCCTTCCAGAAACAGGAAAGAGGATCCTGTACTCTGAACCCTATGAGTCACTACTAGAACTCCAGGTAATGCCCTTCCCCACAGCATCACCAGAGCTCACATCACCTTTCTAAATGCCACAGAGGGGATGGTGGCCCATAGCATCTGGTCTGTAACAGCTACTGTCTCCTGTCTGTTCATTAAATGCAAAAAGAGTAGACTTAAATGGTTCATGTATTTGGATCCACAGCAATGAGTGCAGACCATGAGTTACAGGAGAAATCCCACAGGGCAGAAGAGCTGAGTCCTCCCTTTGGGTTTAGAAGACAACACAGTTAAGGAGAACTGTACATTCTGCAGGTCCTTTCTGTGGTTTAAATGAAGTGAGGCGCATAAGAGTGAAGAGATCTAAGGCTGCAACACAAAGTCTGGCCAGGACAGCTAATAAACAAGCCCCAAACTTCTCACATACTGTCCTTTCTAGAGCACATCAGGCATAAAGTTTATGCAGTTGTCTGAAAGTGGCCCTAGTTCAAAGGAAAACCTATTGAGAAAAGTCAATCACTGCCAGTCACAGCACTGTGCAGCATACAGGAACCTGCTCCATTGCCAGCATCTTCTGATCATGCTCATGTCCACACAACCACCACTTGCATCACTCACAACCCACTCCAAGTCAGCTCTAAAGCAGCTGCCCAAGAGATGGAGTGATTTCAAGAATAAGATTTGAGGGAATTACACGCATCCTTTCTCCCCTGAGGCACTCAAATCCTGTCCCAAAAGCTTGTGGTGGGAAAAGAGCTTGAAAAAGAGAAACCAGAGGCTCATTTTGCAGAGCCACAGGAATCATGCTGGTCAGAAATCGCTGATCAGAAATTGAACTCATGCTTCTGGATCATCTTTTAATGCCTTGAAGCATCCATCCCAACAGACTGGAAGTCTTTAGCACTGTTTGCTTTCCATCTTAACTCTACTCACTTCAGCTTGTGGACTATAATACTCCCACTCACCGTATCAGATACATCACAGCACACCAGATGCATTTAGCCTTTAATCTAGCTCTTCTCTAGGCAGCAAGCCTACACGAACTCCAATGCCATTTAGAATTGCTCAGATAACTCCAACACTGGTGAAGTCCATTTGTGATGATAAAACCATTAAGCAGTTGTCAAGACAGATTTGAGAGGAGATGGAAGTTTAAGGTTCTAAAAAGTGTTTTTCAGCCTTTTACAAAAAAACTGGAGAATTTGAGAGACAAA